>NC_065520.1:17316142-17320109 GCF_006386435.1 Epinephelus moara
GTGCAAAGTTTCATGTCTCTACGACATACGGGGCATGAGATATGCCCATTCAAAGTTTGCAATTTCAATCGGTTGCTATAGCGCCCCCCTTTGGCCAATTGATGTAATATTGCTTCATTGGCATCCTCCCATGACCCTCTACCACTGTGCCAAATTTAACATGGATTGACCAAGTCAGTGAGGAGAAAAACGAGTTTTCGTCCTTGTATAGTAAGATAATCTCTCGTCACCATCCATGACCCTACGGGAGCACTAGGGCTGAGGTGAAGATCGTACGTCAAGATAAATACCTTTGCGTTCTCTTGCAAAGGTTTCTTGGGAGAACAAAAAAGTTTGTCCTCCCAAGAAATATTCAACTCGTCTCATTTATCGCCGCTTTGTCAGTGATTTCAGCATCAGATATGGACAACAAAAGCCACCTTTCGTGGTGGTATGATACGCTGCCAGCCGGGCGAGAGGAGTGGTAGATCAAACAAACCCTGGACTTTCAACCGGGAGCCTGGTGTAAACATTTAGAGCCAACCCATGATGTTTCTTTCTACACTTAACCACGTGATTTTGTTGTCTGAACCAAACCATGACCTTTCATTGACGTCCCAGTGTTAGTTGCAGCAACCACGAACATCAAGGATACCTAGCACATTCTATGCAGACGTGAACATCCACTCACAAAGCAGCAACATGTGATGACTTGGAATGAGAACGTGTTGCAGATACACAGAGGTGGACAGAGTACACAGCTTCACTACTTGAGTAGCAGTACAGATACTCCTCGTCAAATATTACTCCAAGACAAGTAAAAGTAGCTCAGTCAAAATATTACTTACGTAAAAGTACTTAAAAAAAGGAAAGTAGCTTTATTGTCATTCTGATGCGATTCTGCTACAGAAATGTTTATAGCTCAAAAATAAAAAAATAAAGGAATAAAGAAAACAAATTTCACGCCCCAACTGTATTTTTCTCACAAAAACCCAAATATCCTTTTCTTGTAGAATACGACACATCACCTAAAAAGTGTCTACTACTACTACGAATCATTCTTCGTATCAAAAACCTCGAACATGGGCTTGAGATACGGCCGCGGATGCTCGGGGCCGGGCGTCGGTTTCTTCTTCCGTTGCTGCTGAAGCCATCGACACCGCTATGGCATGATGTGGATGTGAACCGCCAAAGTTAAAATTCGTTTTAAGCATGACGTAGTACAGGTACGGCAGTACGGCTAAGACAAACCATACGCGGATCAGCAGAAACAGTTTATTTTCTTTGGTTTCAGAATTTAGCAAAAAAAAAACATAAGATCAAAAGTAGCGAGTAACGAGAGCATCGATAGAAATGTAGAGTAAAAAGTACAATAGTTGTAATAATAAAAAAATTACTTAAGTACAATACTCAAGCACTTTGTCACTGTCACAAGAATGTATGACAGGGAGGTCAAGTTTGAAAACTGGTGACGTTTGAACATCATAGTCGGCATCCTAGCGCACGTTTAGTGCAATGGAAATTCTTATTTGAATGTAAATTCAATAGTGCGTATTTGACCATTTCTTCTATGAAATTTTAGGGGAAGTTCAGCCTCCCTTGTTGTCTCAGAGCAGTCGCCCCTGGAATAGACGCACAAGGCTGTCAATTAACTCCAATGTAAACTCATCCGTGGCAATATACAACACTTAGAGCAATTGCTCCAACTATCCATTGACAAATTATTAACTCGGCTGCAGCACAATGAGATGCTTTGTGCATCAGTCCCATCGGAGCACCGACGGTGTGAGGACCCACTGTTTGGAAGTATTTTCCATACTATCAATCATAAACATTTCTCAACACAAAAACACAAAAGTGTCCTTGATAGCTCAACAAGTCAATGGTCAGTTTTGGATAGCAGAATGCTTTGGACTACCTATAATCCTCAGCCTCCATAGCAATAGAGACGAAGACAGTCCGCTTTGTAGCGAGAAATGTGCATTTTGTTTTTATAATCTTTGTTCAGTGAATGCGTTTGATCTTTGGCCTGTTCGTTATGACAAAGATTCTTTCAGATCTCGCCAGGAAAATTGTTTCTCTTGTTGCTGTCCCTGAAACCACATAGCTTTGCATGATGTCTTTGTGTTGTGTAGTTATCTGAGCTGTTATGTTTTCTTCCCCATGTCCCCATAGGGGCTCCATAGATACTGTAGTTTGGAAGCTCATACGAAGCAAATATACAAGTAATAATTTAAATGGAGTAGTTTGACTTCCTCCACTTGTAGGTGTCTCCACAGTTGTTTCGTTCCCCTGGACTGACTAAGGTTAGTGTCACATTTGATGCTGTTGGATGACCTGACTCTCGTTGGGAAATCACCCAAATGCTCATACATTCTGGCTGCAGCTGGCAGCTTTGCCAGCCTTTCCAGCTGCTTTGGCACAACACTAACCATCATTTGGAAGGGCTGCTCTCAATCTAGTTGGCTTGCGAAACAGCAGGAGGGGTTGGTGAACTCTGGAAATGGCTGGTTACTGTTTGGAAAGGTGAGCGTCCTGCCCTGCTTGTGGAGGGAGCGGCTTTATGTGTTTTTGTAAATCTGCCCGAGCTGGTTAGCCGGGACGTTTCATATCGTTTGTAATAAACAAACTGGAGTGAATGTAGACTCCCCTGAAACAGAATTTAGTTTCCTTGTCATACCAGGTTTCCAATGACGGAGTGGACTCAATCTTTGCCCTGGTGACCTTATCATTGTGTCTACCATCTTTTTGTGTGTTTGTTGCCATCACTTCTAAGCCTCGCTTCAAACAATGAATTGTTAACTCAAGTCACTTGTAGCTTATTTAAGTCCTGCACCCGCTAGTTTTTGTAAAGTGGGGAACAATCCCATTACACCACTTGGTAGCTTGGTTGAAGACCCAAACGGACAGCATACATGTTTTAACACTATAAAGTGGTAGCTGAAGTTGATTGAAGGAGCAGTAAACTGGATTTAGTGCCATCTAGTGGTGAGGATTGCAGATTACAACCAGCTGAAACTTCTCTTCTGGGGCAAGCATGAATCCCCTGTTGGTATTTCTTCAGTGTTCATTGTTGAGGAGGTTTTTATCGGGAGTCGAATTATCCGCAGGCCCTGGAGCCGCCGCGTCCCTCTTCGCTCTAACATTATACATACTGTATATATAATGTTTTATACACAATAATAGATGGATTAGCAACCGTTTTACTTCTGACAATAAATAGTTTCCATCCTAGACTTGTATGGCTTTTTAAATTGTTTTATTTAGGGTGTAAAAAAAAAGAAGAGAGAAGACGATACCGCGATATCATACCGTCAGCTCATCCCCCCAAAATAATACCGTGATATTGATTTTAGGCCATACCGCCCAGCCCTAGTCTAGATGGACTCGCTAACCCAGCACCTAATCCATTTTGCTCTAATGACTTAAGATTCAGACGTTCAGGAGGTATTTACCGGGAGCCAAATTATTCGCAGAGGGCTCTTCCTTTTCATTACTACAGAAATGTATTGCATTCATTTGACAAATAAAAAAAGCCCTGTTTTTCTGAGAATTTTTTTTCTGTTTTTCGGAGTAATTTATTTATTTTTCTGTTTTTTCTGAGTAATATTTTCTGTTTTTCGGGGTATTTTTTTCCTGAACGAGGAGACGAGATACTTCAAAATCTCACGAGAAGCTCCCACCTGGCCATGCAGGGGTCATTTGCAGGTGCCAGGTGGGAGCTTCTTGCGAGATTTTGAAGCATCTTTTTTCCTTGTTCAGGAAAAACAGAAAAAAATTACCACAAAAAAACAAAAAAAAAAATACCCCGAAAAACAGGGGAAAAAAATACCACAAAAAACCCCAGAAAAAATACCCCGAAAAACAGGGAAAAAATTACCATGAAAAACAGAAAAAAATTACCACGAAAAACAGAACAAAATACCACGAAAAACAGAAAAAAATTATCACAAAAAACAGAAAGAAATTACCACGAAAAACAGAAAAA
>NC_065520.1:17320668-17351053 GCF_006386435.1 Epinephelus moara
AAAAAAAACCAGAAAAAAATACCCCGAAAAACAGGGAAAAATTACCACAAAAAAACAGAAAAAAATACCACGAAAAACGGAAAAATTAAACTTAAAAAAAAAACAACAAAAAAAATAAATTACTCAGAAAAACAGGGCTTTTTGTCAAGTCAATGCAATACGCTTCAGTACATTACAAATGGACCCAGTGATTTAAATTGGTAAAATCATTGAATAAAGCAGTTTCATGTCCAAAATTATTGTTTTTCTAATGCTGTTTGCCTCATCGTGGAGGGGCGGTCGATGGGAAAACACGAATGGCCCTGTCTAGAGCCAGTGTCTGCTTTGTCCGTTCTGGGCTACTGTAGAAACATGGCGGTGCACCATATCTCCGATCTCCCAATATAGATATAAACAGCTCGTGAAGGTAACGAAAGAGTGAAGAAAACATTGTTGCATTATATTTTATTTCTGCCAATATATCCCCCTAGTTGGTAATGACTATGACCCTACGTACATTGCTTGTAAGCTAGCTGCCGGGTTAGCTTACCCAGTTGCGTCGTCTTTTTGGAGCAATCAGTTGTCTTGTCTTGTTGTTCGCGGTCTGAAGTTGAATTTCCCAAACTCTCCTGTTTGCTTGAGCCTCATTTCAACTTGCTGCTCTCAGCCTTTTCTGAAGTTCGTCCCCTTGTAGACGCAAATTCAGAGAACACAAACAAACCCTTCAAGAGTCACTGCTACCCAAGAAGTGAGTCAAGTCGAGTGATGTCAAGCACAGCTGAAACATGGCTTCAATCAGATATGTGGCATCCTAAAGTTCTTTTAGTATGATTTGCATTCTCTTGTGTTCACCCTAGAACACGCGACGAAACAATTTCAGTATGTGTGTGTCCTCACATCCTTTATACGCCTGTGTTTTGGGGATTGTTTCCTGTTGTTCCAGATTGTTTTAACTGCTAAAAAACCCCCACTGCAGTTTGCTTTAGGTGTCTCAGTGTCATTATGTTCTTGTTATCACCTGGCCAGACAAACGTAACCAAAGCATGAAGCTCTTAAAGCATGCCTGGTGCGAACATGCCCTGAGTGTTAAGCGTGTATCTTTTCTCTGATATTACAATGACAGAGTGGACCGCAGATGCATAAAACCTGGCTCCAGTCCCACATTAACATTGCCTGTCTGCTGATAGATTGTCTCTGGCTGCATGTGCAATGCGTTAAGAGGCCTCCCGCCGTTGGTGGAAAGACACCTGCGTGATTGATGCGTGCTATTTAGCAGCGGGAAAGAACAAGTGCACCTCCGCTCCAGGGAGTGTTCGCCAGCACCTTGTACCGGACAGCTGTGGGTGGCCAGAGGGAGACGGAGAGAGGAAGTGAGGAATGGAGAGTGGAAGAGTCCGGAGAAAGGCGATAGTGAATAGAAATGGTGAAAAACTGAGGAGGAGAGAAGAGAGCGAGAGAGAGGAAGTTAAAGAGAAAAACTAAGATGAAATGAGAGACAGAAAAAAGTGGATGTGTGAGAAAAAGAGCAAGCGACCTACATCTGTTCCTCATTATCCTCCTGGCCTCCTCTCTGGTAATCGCTCCATCTGACATAACTCACAGCAGACCTCACTTTGACTACAGATGGGAGTCAATGGGAGGGGGGTAAAAGTTATTCAAGGCAAAGATGCGAAAGGTACGACTGATCTCTCTCACGCTGAACACGGGGAAACAGGAAGCAGAAAAATCCCCTCTGTCCCCAAAGTATTGCTGCATCAAAGGGAAATTCCAGTTTCATAGAACCTGGGATTGTTTTTTTCTCCCAGTGTTGGACATCATTCCTTTCGGTGATAATTACATCCTACTCACCAAGTTAATTGCTGAGATCTGGCAAGGCCGCAGCATTGCTAAACACAAGCAGCCAGATGATCAGACAGGTTGTAAATAAAGCCCCGGGTTGGCCAAATTTATTAAGACGAGAAAAAAAGAACAGAAGAATTATGACCTAACCAGTCATATTCAGAGAGGGATTATTACTAATGGATTATTACCACTTCACTTTTACCTCCAAATAAAGTGCTTTAGATAATCTGGCTCAACTGTTGGCTTGTTTACAGCCTGTCTCATAATGTGATGTTTGTGTGTGTGCAGATGTCTCATTACTTCGTCGAGTACAGTGTTATCAGAACTAAAAGAAATTATGGTTGAGACTAGAAAAATAAAACCAACACATGTGATATCTTGTTCGTATGTTCCAATTTAGTGCCCTGATATCTTGTGAGGTAATGGCCCTACCGGTTCAGCTACATACGTATGAGGGATGTCGACTGTCAAGTGCAAAGAATAATTTCGTGGGTGTCTGGCTGTCGAAAGCAAAAATAAGTGAAACTGACATCCCTAGTCAAAACGTTCTAGCTCTGACATACGACGTCCAAGGTACCCTGGGTGCGTTGGTTGGTGACGTTCTGGGACGCCGTGTCAACTTCTTCCTGTGCATACATTGTCTTCTTTCAAAATACACTTCTGTTTTCACAGGAAATGTACATTTTGCATACAGTCTCTTTCAAAATAAAAGCACTATGTCGTTACAACACTGCAAATTGATGTTTTTTTACCTTCAACAACAAACACACATGGATGTTTTGCGAACACGCAACTGGTTAGGTTTAGGAAAAAAGAACAGTGTTTGGCTTTACAATCTAATGGGAAGTGAACACTGGCCTCCTGGGTGAAAGTCCATGGTTGTTGGACCCATCCACCGCCCCTCTCGTGTCACTTGGTGGTGGTTGTGACACATCTTTATCAGCTGATCTGTCAATCAGGGACGATGAATAGGGACGAGGGGGCATACATGCTCTCCCACACCTGGAGCAGCATCCTGGAGAGGCGGCGGACGGACAGCAGGTGGCGTGATCGTCCTGCCAAAACAGACAGAAAGACGCGTCACAACCACCACCAAGTGACACTTCTGAGGAAGGCGGAATTTTCCGCCAAAACATGTCAAGGTATGTAACATCCTAACATGTCTGAGATAAAAGGACAACTAAAGTCATTAGGTGTACTTTTTGTCTGTATCTGACGCCAGAAGTCAATGACCAAGTGCCTGTTTTCGATGACTTCGGCGTGAGACCATGTTGCCATAGTACGTATCATGACATTGCGTACATAACTTAAAATAACAACATTGTCCGTTTGTTTGTTTGTTTGTTTGTTTGACCTGTCCACTGATCCAAACTTCCTCCTTACACGAACTTTGTCGCTCTTTATACAATGTGACCTGACTTCAACCCGTTCTCATTCCAAAGTCATCAAATACCGCTACTTGGTCATCGATTTCCGCGTCAGACACCAACGGAAAAACAGACATCCTTTTGCAGTGGCACGTTACATAATTGGACAGCGTCAGTTAACAACGCCACAGGACGGCGTCAGTTTGAAATGCCACTGGACAGCAATCTAAGTTAAGGACCTGGAAAGTCCCTATAGGGCGGGCGGGACGGGTGGTGGATGGGTCCAACAAACACCGGACTTTCACCCTGGAGTTCGGTGTTTGCTTCTCTTATAAATGTTGAGCCAAACCATGATGTTTTTTTATCTAAACCTAACCATCTGCGTTTGTTGCGCTAGGTATTAAACGTAAACAAGAGGTCTTTTACTCACTTTTTCAGTTTATTTTGAAAAAGACTGTGTCTGAAGTATATTTTAAAGACAATGCATGCAACAGGCACAAATAGGCACCTTCTCCCAGAACGCCAACAACAGATGCACCCAGGATTCCTAGTGGTCATATGTTGACGTGATCACAGCCTTCTCAGGCTCACGATTACGGGGCTTATATACTGATTATGGTGCATTACTTTTCATAGGTAATTGAGGAAAGTAAAATGTGCCAAATAAATAAAACAGTTGGGACAAACAGTGAATGAGTGCAGCCTGCACTACTCCAGCTGACCTCGACCTCTGATCCCTCTTTGAAGAGGCAGCAAAACAATGATAAACTCCCTCAAAAGAAGGGTGTCCCAAGAAATAAGAAATTACACGTATGCAAATGGGGAAGGGGAGGTGAAGAGTGTGTTATTATAATCAGATTCTCCTCAGTATCTCGCAGGTCATTGAATTCTTGAGGATGTGCAGAGGCTGTTGAGGCCTCTGCCTGCACTTAATCACGATGTCTTGAAATGAGATCCGTAGTCGCCGCGAGGAGCCCCCGGGGGCCGGCGGCCCACTTGTGGACTCGGGAAGGTCAGGCCCCTATTGTGCTCCTCGATGGTCAAGTGCTCTTTTTTAATCACGGAGCTGCTCTCGCTCAGAGTATTGCAATCATTCAGACACCAGAATCCCGTTGTCCGGAGCGGCGGTGGGATATGCAAGGTGTTTTTTGTGTAATTAGATTGCGGATACTGTGGAAGCAGGTGTGACATTTGGCAGGTTATAGCAGCACCTGTGACATGACTTATTCCTGCCGTTTACATCCAAATATCACAGCTGCGCAATTTCCAAGAACAAATTCATATACAAGAAGCCTCCATTTGAACCTAGACGCACAATATTTAAATGCACTTTGAATAATGACCTTATCTTACATCCTCAAAACCCAAGGACTTCTATATGAGAAGAGAGAAGTCGTCCGCTCTCCATTAGTCATGTCTCAATCCCCCACTATTCATGTAACAGCCACTACTACTTTTGTCAATGTCCTGTACAATGTCCTAAATTCCTAGTTCAGGCAGCACCACACCAACAAGTGTGTTATGCAAATGTCGAAGACTGAAAGGTATTACTTTGATTTGGAAAGTTTCTTGCTCCTGCTTGTGATCTCGCTTATTAGTCCCCTCTGAAAAGCTTAAATCAACGAAACGCCTTAAATA
Organism: Epinephelus moara; assembly: GCF_006386435.1. Lineage (NCBI taxonomy): Eukaryota > Metazoa > Chordata > Actinopteri > Perciformes > Serranidae > Epinephelus > Epinephelus moara. The sequence continues at coordinate 17,325,495 of NC_065520.1, forward strand.
CACTTTGTAAATTCAGTTTTTTGTCACTGGAACCGAGAAGCCAAGGCACCAATTAAGATCAGTGGGTTTCCCGTTTCATGTGTCTCCTTTTGTTTTACAGGAGGGGGTACAGTCTGCTTTTAAACTTTGGTTTGTAACACCCTGGCTTTTCATCCCAATTTTTGTGGAAAGATCAAAAGGCGGTGTCCAGCATTTGTGAAATTCTACAATTAGTGGTACTCGCACGAAGATACACCAGTACACACCCAATATGTACCAACTAAATAGAAGGCAAATTTGAGATGATTGGCCCACCTACGCTCAGATATATAACATTTGTTAGTCTTTGGCAGATCTAATCTGTCTCCAGTTTCTACCTCGGGCCCAGTCTCGTGAGATAGTCCAGGAGCAAAGTTCCTGAAGGTGTGTGCGGGTGAAAGGATCAAGCAGAAATTTAACAGACTAGAGGGAAAGGACTCCAGCGAAGACGCCTCACAGCTGTAAAAACACAGACACACACTCTCACGCGGGGACGAGCAGGAGCCTCGGAGTGGCAGCTCCAGGTGACTGCACACCTTGACTTCCATTTATCAAAATCCTGTTTACACTGGCTGACAGGGCCGAGCCGCGGAGGAATCGACTTCCCAGGAAAGATGGATGTGGCACGCTCCACAGCTGTGAGAAAAGCCTGGCAGCTGTGGCCAGAGGCGATTCCCAAAGATTTGGAGGGGAATTGGTGTTGCACTGGGGTGGCAATCTGGCATGAAGTGCTTGTTGGAAGGAAAAATATGTACTGTGATTTAGAGAAACACTATTTTGTGAGTACATTCTGGGGGCAAAGCATCACTTAAATAATTTTTGCAGAGTGTGAGGGATACACTGCTCCATATTCACACCTAGGAGCTGTCCATTATAATAAACGTCCTCACCAGCCACAGTATGGTTCATATGCCCTTAGGCAAGGTACCAAACCCTAAACTCTAGTTGGAGCTGCTCAGTGACCCCCCAGAAGAAAACGTTTGTTGTACTGGGCAGCCCTTGGTGTGAAGTCATGTATTTTTAAAATTAAAGAAGGTCGCCTCAGACAAATGTAATTGAATGCATAATTGAAAGTGATCAACACATGTTTCTCATTGGCTTTCCCAAACTTGAATTTGTATGTCTGTCTTTTTGTCAGCAATGAAACTTGGCTATTTCTAAAATCAAATGAAAAGGAAAATAGACCAGACAGGCCGGGACTATTGGTGCTGCAGTGATAGTTTAGGCTTGCTGGGAAGCTGACGGAGCTCCTTGGCTCCTGTCTGAACCTGAAGGCTCCATTGAGCACTGTCGTCTCCACCACGAAGCACCCCAAAGTCGGGAAGCCGCCTGCTTCCTTTTTGACTTTTGCACCTCTGCAGAGTTCTATCGTCTCTAGCATAAAGCGCACAGAGTCTGGCCATGGAGTTCTGCAGGTGTTTCATGGTGCTTCCACTTCTTGTCTGAACCCAGCATTCTCAACCAGGTGTGCTCTTAGGTACCAAAATTCGGCAGTGATTGATTTAAGATGTATCAATACTTGGTGGTACTAGGGGTGTGCCATATCATCTCGTTCACGATAATACCAGTATGATTTTTTTATTATCATATAAAAATGTCATATCGTGATACTCGCAATATTTTGACTTGTTGACATATGCCATACTGTTACCCATGGCAACAACACGGATGGCTATAAGGGAAATTATTACCGACTCCACGATGGTTCCAAAACTAGGAGCAGCTTCAGTAGTGTGGAATAAACTGTGGCGTCCTGAATGTTTTATGAACAGCCCCGGACTTCTCAGACTCTTTTAGTGACTAACCGCTCAGAGGGAACTCATTCAGCGGCTCCTCTGGCAGCAGCACAGTGGGGAGTTGGTGTAGTCAAGTGATTTTCAATCCACTTTATTTATATAGCACATTTTACAAACGGAGGTTTCCAAAGTGCTGCACTGAAACAGAAATGAAATACTAAAAACCAATACTAAATAAAATACTAAACACCAATACTAAATAAAATACTAAAAACCAATACTTAATAAAATACTAAAAACCAATACTAAATAAATTACTAAAAACCAATACTTAATAAATTACTAAAAACCAATACTAAATAAAATACTAAAAACAATACTTTATAAAATACTAAAAACCAATACTAAATAAATTACTAAAAACCAATACTAAATAAAATACTAAAAACCAATACTTAATAAAATACTAAAAACCAATACTTTATAAAATACTAAAAACCAATACTTAATAAAATACTAAAAACCAATACTAAATAAAATACTAAAAACCAATACTTAATAAAATACTAAAAACCAATACTAAATAAAATACTTAAAACCAATATTTAATAAAATACTAAAAACCAATACTAAATAAAATACTAAAAACCAGTACTAAATAAAATACTAAAAACCAATACTAAATAAAATACTAAAAACCAATACTTAATAAAATGCTAAAAACCAATACTTTATAAAATACTAAAAACCAATACTAAATAAAATACTAAAAACCAATACTTTATAAAATACTAAAAACCAATACTTTATAAAATACTAAAAACCAATACTAAATAAATTACTAAAAACCAATACTTAATAAAATACTAAAAACCAATACTAAATAAAATACTAAAAACCAATACTTAATAAAATACTAAAAACCAATACTAAATAAAATACTAAAAACCAATACTTAATAAAATACTAAAAACCAATACTAAATAAAATACTAAAAACCAATACTTAATAAAATACTAAAAACCAATACTAAATAAAATACTAAAAACCAATACTTAATAAAATACTAAAAACCAATACTAAATAAAATACTAAAAACCAATACTTAATAAAATACTAAAAACCAATACTAAATAAAATACTAAAAACCAATACTTAATAAAATACTAAAAACCAATACTAAATAAAATACTAAAAACCAATACTTAATAAAATACTAAAAACCAATACTAAATAAAATACTAAAAACCAATACTTAATAAAATACTAAAAACCAATACTAAATAAAATACTAAAAACCAATACTTAATAAAATACTAAAAACCAATACTAAATAAAATACTAAAAACCAATACTTAATAAAATACTAAAAACCAATACTAAATAAAATACTAAAAACCAATACTTAATAAAATACTAAAAACCAATACTAAATAAAATACTAAAAACCAATACTTAATAAAATACTAAAAACCAATACTAAATAAAATACTAAAAACCAATACTTAATAAAATACTAAAAACCAATACTAAATAAAATACTAAAAACCAATACTAAATAAAATACTAAAAACCAATACTAAATAAAATACTAAAAACCAATACTAAATAAAATACTAAAAACCAATACTAAATAAAATACTAAAAACCAATACTAAATAAAATACTAAAAACCAATACTAAATAAAATACTAAAAACCAATACTAAATAAAATACTAAAAACCAATACTAAATAAAATACTAAAAACCAATACTAAATAAAATACTAAAAACCAATACTAAATAAAATACTAAAAACCAATACTAAATAAAATACTAAAAACCAATACTAAATAAAATACTAAAAACCAATACTAAATAAAATACTAAAAACCAATACTAAATAAAATACTAAAAACAGTAATATAATCAAATAAGAGCAATAAATTAAAAACAATAAATAAAAACAAATAAAATCATTAAGAAAATCAATAAAAGAAATTAAAAGACACATACATACACACACACAACTGTCATGCTACGTTAAAAGCCAGAGAATAAAAGTGAGCCTTAAGACGAGACTTAAAAGTTTCAACTGTGGGGGCTATTTTAATCTGAGGGGGTAGGGAGTTCCACAGTTTAGGGGCAACCACAGAGAAAGCTTGTTCGCACCTGGTTTTAAGTCTGGTCTTAGGGACCGCGAGCTGGAGCTGACCAGTGGACCTCAGTGATGTGTAGATTTGAATGAGGTCCAAAATGTACGTAGGGGCCAGTCCATTCAAAGATTTAAAAACAAACAATGAAATTTTAAAATCAATCCTAAAACGAACAGGAAGCCAGTGCAGCGAGGCCAGAATGGGGGTTATGTGCTCGTGTTTCTGGCTTCCTGTTGATTTATATGTATAGATCCCAGGGGACATTTTTTTACTTCGGAGCTGTTTCAATGTGTAATTTGTGGTAGATTTATTTAGTTGAACAGAATCTGAATCTCATTGTGATACTATTTCAGGGCCGTATCTCCCACTCCTAGGTGGTACTGAAAACATTTGGTCACTATCCTGAAAAGCTGTAGAGTGGGTCGTCTGTTAATCAGAAGATCAGCAGTTCCATCCCTGGCTCCTCCAGTTCACACGTCTAACTATTCTTGGGCAAGATACTGGTCCCAAACTGGTTCCAATGGCACAGCCTTTGGTGTGTGAGCACGTGTGAATCTCTAAACTGAGTAGCAGGTGGCACCTTGTGTGGTAGCCTTGGCCAGCAGTGTGTGAATGTGTGTGTGAATGGGTGAATTGGAGTTGCTGGGAAGATGAGAAAGATGCTTGCGACGCATGCGAGTTTGGTGACGAACCTTAATGGTTTCAAACCTGTTTAGCTTGCTGGTGGTGATATGATTATCATGCTGATATCGTGCTTTCGTGGTGCACACTCACAAACGCACTCTCAATTAAATTTGCACAAACCAGTTGACATACAATAACCTCAGAGCTTTCAGGACCCCTGGACTTCATGGGGCCCTGGGGCGACTGCCCGTTTTGCCCGGTTGCTAATCCAGCCTCCTGAACTGCTTGATTCTGCTCGTTCCCTCCAGGAGGAGAGAAAGACAAACAGAGGTAAGATCAAAGGTCAGCAGTACAGTTTAGACTTCACCGCGGAAACAAATTATGCTCATAAATACGACTAAATGATAAATAATCCTTTCCTGGGCCAGCGCTACTTCCTGTCGGAGCAGGAGATCAGCTCAGTTTCACTGCCCACACAGCTCACACTCTTTGGCTTTTGTAGGGCAGCGAACATGTGACACAATAATGTAATAAGGTAAGCTTCACTTAAATACAGGAGAGGCGTATTAGATATTTTTATGGCTTAAAAAGAATGCATAATAACGTACTGCTGAAATTGCCTCTGGGAGTTGGATCGGAGTGTAGGAGGGTGGCAGAGGATTGTGCATGTAAGAAAAAAAAAAATCTCTTCCCCTTGCTGTGTTCCTGAGCTCAGATAAGCCAACATTTCCTCCCTGTTTGGGTTTATTTTCCTACGGCTTTAGAGTCAGGCTTCATATCCCACGCTACAAAGCCTCTGCTCGGTTGAAACCGTAGCCGTCTAAAACCTGGGCTCGTCGTGTCCTCTTGCGTGACCCCCACCCCCAGTGTTGACCCCTCAGCTGATACCCCCGAAGTACACAGGAAGCACGCACACCATCATGAGGAGTACATATGTTAAGTATGTATCATTTACATTCCAGTGGATTTACTGCAGGAAAGCGGCACACAAAGACGGAGATGAAAATTAGAATCTAGCTAATAAACTTCTTGCAAAAAGATTTAAAGCTGCACTTATCAATCACCTGAGTAGCTTAACAAATACTGATCAGCTTTGTTAACGTTTCTATCAGACGCTTATACTAACACAACTTCAAAGAGCACCTTAACCGTGGTCGATGGGGGCCAACCTGGGAATGGCGTGGGTGCAAACTCACACATAAACTGGTATTTTCTTTTTTCTTTTTCCTGTTGCCGAGGAAAATAAACCACCGTGGAGCCCCTCTCTCCCCCTCAGGCTCTCTCCCACGTTTAACATGTTATCCTCCACATCTGTAATAATAAGGGGTCATTTGTTGTGATTACGGCTTTTATCTGCGACCTGCATCTTACATCCACAACATCCTCTCCGTTACACCTTCCTCCCAGTGCCGGTGTGTTTACACTCACAACGTTGGGCTCTTGTCTGGGGAGGCTACACTTGATTCACTGGTACTGTGACAGGTATGCATAAACAGTAACCTTGTACAATAATATACAGTACAGGGAAAGGTGGAGTGATATCCATACTGATGCCTTTATGCTGCAGCTGCTGCTCAGAACGTCCCAGGTTTGCATCCAGCCTTGTTGCATGTCATTCCACATCTCTTGATATTTTCAGGTGTTCTAGATAAGTGTGACTTATTTTAGTGAAATGTATATTTTCATTTATGACTGCCGAACCTACTACCTCTAATATTGCCATGACAACTCATTTGTACATTTGTAAAGCAACATAGCTCAGATTACTTGTACATGAGCTGAGTTTCTCTTCAGGAGGAGGAGGGAATGGTGGATGGCATGACCACTGTTTGAGACCAACAAAACAAGTCATTTTTAAAGAGACGTTTCAAACGTTTGTAGCCAAAAAAGCAAGTTCCAGCCATGTTTGTGACAACAGAACGGATATTTTTTAAATGAGAATTCGGGACATTTCCAGCTCTATTTGTAGCAACAATAGCAAGCAAGCAAAACTTTATTTATATAGCACATTTCATTCACAGAGCAAATAACAATCAAATAGTTACGGCCATCAAGTAATCAGTAAAACTAGTTTAAAACAATATGAAATTATAAAACCATAAGAGTAAGAATAAAATAATAGTTGAGTGCAGAAATGGACTGCTAAAAGATAAAAAGGATAAAATCATTAAAATAATTAAAACCAATGAAACCAGTTGGCCAGCATAGCTAAAAAGGAAAGTTTTGAGTTTAGTTTTAAAAGAAGCTAATGTTGGAGCAAACTTAACATGATAGGGTAGGCTGTTCCATCGGGTTGGAGCATAAGAGCTAAAAGCAGCCTCGCCAATTTTCATGGAGACCCGGGGAATAGCCAGACGGCCTGTTCCAGATGACCTGAGGGGTCGACCTGGATGGCAGACACATATTGAGGTGCTAGCCCATGTAGGGCCTTGAAAACCAGTATTAAACTTTTAAAATCAGTTCTAAAATTTACCAGGAGCCAGTGAAATGACCTCAACACAGGTGTTATGTGGTCATATTTTCTTTTTCTCGTTAAAACTCGATCAAGATGCTTTTGAGGTATTCCAGTGAGCAGTGCGTTACAGTAGTCTAGCCGACTGGAGATAAAAGCATGGACGCGGCGTCATCCTGGGATAAAAAGCTCCTAATCTTATAAATATTTCTTAAATGATAAAAAAAACAGTTTTGACTATGTTGCTAATGTGGCTCTGGAAGGTGAGGTCAGAATCAATGATGACGCCAAGGTGTCTGACCATGGATATTCTTTAACAAGAGTTTGAGACATTTCCAGCCGTGTTTGTAGCAACACAAGCAGGTTTTTAATGACAATTCAGGACATTTACAGCTGTGTTTGCAGCAAAAAAGCAAGTTTTTTTTAACCGAAGTTTGGTACATTTTCAGCCTTGTTTATGGCAAACACAGCGGATATTTTTAACAAGAGTTTGGGACATTTCCAGCCAATTTTGTAGCAACACGAGCAGGTATTTTTTGACCAGACATCATGACATGAACAACCATGACTGTAGCAAAAAATGCAGGTTTTTTTAATGAGAGTTCTGGACATTTCCAGCTGTGTTTGAAGCGAAAAAAGCATTACTTTTTTTTGTTTAATTGTATTTATTTTATCAAGAGGTCTGGAAATTTCCTGCAATATTTGTAGCCCAAAACAAAAAAAAAGGTTATTTTATAACCTCCAGTTTTCAGCTGTGTTTGTTGTGACAAAAGCTAAAATACTTTAACAACAGTTAGAGACATTTCCAGCCGTGTTTGTAGCAACACAAGCAGGTATTTTTTTAATGACAATTCGGGACATTTCCAGCCGCGTTTGCAGCAAAAAAAGCAAGTATTTTTAACCAAAGTTTGGTACATTGTCAGCCATGTTTATAGCAAACACAGCGGATATTTTTTACAAGAGTTTGGGACATTTCCAGCCAATTTTGTAGCAACACGAGCAGGTGTTTTTTTAATGAGACATCATGACATGAGAGTTCTGGACATTTCCAACTGTGTTTGTAGCAAAAAAAAAAAAAAAAAAAAAAATAAAAAAATATATATATATATATATTTATTTTATCTAGAGGTCTAGAAATTTCCTGCAATATTTGTAGCCCAAAAAAAAAAAGGTTATTTTATAACCTCCAGTTTTCAGCCATGTTTGTAGAGACAAAAGCTAATATACTTTATGAGTTCGAGACATTTCCAGCTCTGTTTGTAGCAACAATAGCGGGTATTTTTTGATGAGAGGTGAGGACATTTTCAACAGTTTTTGCAGCTACAAAATTGCTTATTTTGTAATGTGAAGTCGGGATATTTTCAGCTGCATTTGTAGCAACAAAGCAGCTATTTTTAAACAAAAGTTTGGGACTCTCTCAGCTTTGTTTGTCGCGACAAAAGCCGGTATTTTTCAAAGAGATATCAGGGACATTTCCAGCCATGTTTATAGTGACCCACCCTAAAGCTGGAATCTTTTATTAAGAGTTGAGATATTTCCTGATGTGTTTGCAGCAATCAAATGGAGTATTTTTAAATCAGAGGTCAGGACATTTCCAGCCATTTTGTGTTGTGACCAAACCGGTTATTTTAAGCCGAAACATAATGTTTTCCTGTTGTTTTTGGGCCTAAACCGAACCACAAGTTAACCACTGATTTGCCACAACACAAATTAAAAGTTTCAGCATGTCCACAACATATAAAACATACAGTGTAATATATTAGTGGTTTGCAGAAATGCACAATGCCACATTTATCGTGGTGATTGGGTCGGACAGCTCCTCCTATACTGCATCATCACTGTCAGTGGTATCAGTCTCACTCTGATAAACATTCTCCTCTTAACGTCATACATTCAGCTCAGTCACACTGGAATCAAACAGAACAAAAGTAACATTCATTTGTGTGTGTGTGTGTGTGTGTGTGTGTGAACTTTTGTCCAGCCAACACTTCATTGTATCTCGGCGATCTCTCAAAAGAAAGTGATATCTTTTGTTGGCGAGATGGGAAACATTGGGGCGTCTCCCAGATTTGGCTCGAGCGCTGAGGAACTGTCGGAGGATGTGACAGTATTGTGTCGGGGGAATAATGTAACTTGTCAAAGTGGTAAACAGCGTTGCGAGGAGTGGTCCAGCGACGGTGTCAGAAGTGTCTGCGGCCCTGACATAATAAAAGGCAACGACTTCCTCATGAAGTGGGGAAGTTTTATTGTGTAGGAAGTCTGTCTTGACGTTTTGAGAAAGAAAGAGAGTGACAGCAACGTTAAGATAATTTATTCATCTGCTTTTATTGTCTTATTTTCTCAATGGACATATTTTGTCGTTCATTAACTCGTCTCTGTCGTGTTTTTGTGCTGTGCTGGGATCTTTATATTTTTAATTTCAGTGTCACTTGCACACATCTTATTTTTCTTGGCAGGTTTTATCACTAGAGAGAAGCAGTTCCTCAACTGTACCGCGCTCATATCTCCCTCAATCTCCATTATCCCTTCTTCCACACCTTAGAACAGATTAGAGCGTCGCTTGCTATCTCCATCCAGATCTAACCGGATTAAGGGGATAAAAAGCCACACTTTAACGTTTCCAGACAATTACCTTTAAAAACCCACTTCAGTTCAGTTTATCCGCTTTTTTGTTTGTCAAAAAAAAAAAGAAGGAAGATTTCTCCCACCTTTTTTCTCTGCAGATATAAATCAGCGATGCAGGGGTGAATCAGAAGGTGGGTAAATCCAGGCAGTAATCATCACTTAAACAGCCGTCAGTTTGAACACGGGTGGATTATATTTTAATCTTTTATTTACCTCGCAAGAAGCGATATTGCCTTAAGGGCTGGTTCACCCAAATTACAAATCAAAACACACTATATTTTCCTCTCTTACCTCCAGTGGTGTCTGTGCAGATAAAGATTTGGTTTTATTTTGAGACATTTACCTCTGGGACTTCTTCCTCCACCTCACTACAAGAGCCAATTTATATGACTTTACTTCTCCCTGAAATAATTCCTGACTTCAGAAAGGTAACGATGACATTATTCTGAACACATTGGCAGGTTTATGCCACATGTGATTGTCCTGCCGGCTGCAGACCAAATCCAAGAATAGAAACATTTGTTTGTATATTTAATACAAAAAAATGTTTAGCCGAAGTGAAACAATACCGTTGGAGATGTTTTGCAAGATCCGGATATGTGAGGTTTGTACATGTGAATGTGATTTACTCCAATAATACGTTTCCAAGGAATAATATTTACACATTGGAGATTAATATCGTACTTACTTTGTCAGAGACACTCAACATCAGTATCCCTGTGCTGACCCTCACAAACACACACCAGCACGTCCTGCCATGTTTACGCATTCTTGTGCATGTAGAGGCTTGTGAGGCACAAATCCACTCACTCACTTTGTGCCTGTTTTTGAAATATTTATTCTTAATCGCACACACAAGTCATTAACCCGTTCCCACTCTCAACTCGTCATACAGTGATGCTTGATTGGTGGCCCTTTACATCAGATATCCAGGCATCTTTTAGCAGAGCGAGAAAGTTCATTTCGGGTGGCAGGGAGAGATGGTGGATGGGTCAAACAAACACAGGACTTTCACCTACGAGACCAGTAGGTGAAAGTCCTGTGTAAAACCAGAAGTAAGTGCTGAGTTATTTAAGAACGTTGCGTAGTATCACATTAATAAGAAATGTGCTTATTTTAACCCAATCTACACCAAAAAAAAAAAAATAAATCTATGGTGGAAGTATTTTCAGACGAGACTGTAAGCATGTAATGAGCGGAACTGTTCATTTCCCGTTCAGTTCCTGGTCCGTCAAGCTAGCATGGAGCTCACACTGTAACTAACTGCACTCCCTGACGATCTATTAAGTTTTTGGAAAGGGTTTGGAAAGCGATTTGACAAAAGGGTCTACAATGTGCATTTGAAGCATGTGTCCATGACGCCAAACTGACTCAGCAGCAAAAACAGGTCGAAAAGGGTAAAAAGATAGTTAGAAGCTAAAGCCTAACGTACAAGTCACAGTGTAAAAGTGAACCACCACATCACTGACGATCACGACAGAAGACTATGAAAATAAAGGAAAACAGATTTTCCACTGCCTGTGTGTCATCACAGTGTGTGCAGATGAGCGACAATCTTTCTTAAGTGTTATGATCGTTCAGTGTATATATTCAGTAGGCTATATCTGCAGTCGCTAGCTAGCTAACCGTAAGTGCTGATATCGTAGGCAACTGGACTTGCTTGCGTTTCTTGAAGACGTTTCCCCTCTCATCTGAGAAGCGTCATCAGTTCTAAATGACTGGTACGAAGTAGCAGGCTATAAACCCCGTGTGGGTGGGAACCCTTGCAGAGTCCCGAGAACTGAAGAAGCTTCTTGGATGAGAGGCGAAACGTCTTCAAGAAACGCAAGCGAGTCCAGTTGCCTACGATATTAGCAATTACGATTACCATGACCTGGATGACTGAGAATCTTCACCGACTAGCTATCTAACCCCTACACTTCTTGATTTTGGTTTTAGAACGGGAAAGAATGAACTGAGTAACTCACCATGGTGTGTAGGGCCATCGACCAAGCGTCAGTATTCGATGACTTGAGAGTGAGGATGTGTAGAAGTCACAACACATCTTCTTCAGATTTACATCAACTTCGTTTTTGTTCCCAACCTCCATCCTAAGCTAAACTGAATCTTATTTCTTCTCTTTACCCAAAACCTGCACCAAAAACCAAAAGAAAACCTTTAAAGAAGTCTCACTTCCTGTCTTTGTGACTGCTTCCATATCCGATCATCTCGTTCAGACAGGGGACACAGAATTAGGCCAACCCAGGTGGTACGAGTCAAACAAACACCCCTCATCTTCCACACAGACAAACACAAACACACCCCGCCCCAAAACTGCCCTGGCGTTACTTCCCTAAACCCCCGTAACCATCCGACTGCAGACAGTTACCCCCCTTCATTAAATCCCAGCCCTAGGTGAACTCCTTCTTGGCTCAGGCCACTGCCGCCTCCTTCAGCAGCAGCTCAGAGAGAGACGGGGAGAGGTGAGGTGATGGTGGGGGGGCATCTGCCTCTCTTATTGATTCATTCATTTGCTGTGCATACTTAAAGCAGCAGCAGGCAGGATTTTAATACAGTAACTTTTAGTTCGGCGAACTAAAGTAACAAAGGCAAAATGAGCAATTAGAGGAGCACTGTTTGTACTTTAGAACATCAGTGCTCTGATGCACCGGCGTCTTTATGGCCTGATGGCGTTTAAACTGTTTCGGACACACGCACACCAATAGCAGGTTACTAAGATGATATCTAAAGCCACCAAGCAGCGACACTATTGTTGTAATTTCCAGCATTGAGAGGCCAGATTCTGTTCCAGCCTCAGGGCTCTATGTGGCTTCACAGACACATACATCCGAGACACGCACTGCATCATCTTCAGTCCAGCTGATGTGATTGTACCCACATAATGCTGTCACTGATGGCTTCCGTTTCTGAGTTGTCTGCAGGAAAATGGCTGTTTCGGCGTTGTATTGAAGTAACACTGTTTTATTCCGCGCTGAAAACACATTGTGGGTGATGGAGGAAGTGGAAGAAATATTCAGTTCAGAACTTTAACGCTTCAAAGTTTGTTTCCTTTCTGAAAGTCGTAGCAAAATGCAATCGAGTATGTTTTATGACTGAAATGAACACAAACATTTTAGGCCTTCAGTCAGTACAGGTATAATGATGTCACATACGCTCATGACCTTTGACCTTGTTGGATTGTTTCATGCCTCTGTGCTGGCGATAGCTGTGGCCGGAGGCATTAATTTTTCAGGTTGTCCATCTGTCCGCACACCTCATTCTTGTACACCTGATATCCCAAGAACGCCTTGAGGGAGCTTCTTCAAATTTGGCACAAACATTCAATTGGACCGAAGAATCAGGTGTTCAGATTTTGGTGGTCAAAGGTCAAACCTTCAGGTCAGCATGGCCCTGTCTGTTGCAGTCTTGTGAATACCCTATCTCAAGAACACCTTGAGGAAATTAACTCAAATTTGACACAAACATCTAGGCCTACTTTGGACTTAATGATGAACTGATGAGATTTTGGTGGTGAGAGGTCACTGTGACCTTGCATGCACTTCATTCTCATGAGCACAATATCTCAAGAATGCATTGAGAGAATTTTATAAAATTTGGCACAAACATTCACTTGGACCGAAGGATAAGGTGCTTAGATTTTGGTGGTCAAAGGTCAAATGTTAAGGTCACCGTGACCCTGTCTGTCGCAGTCTTGTGAATACCCTATCTCAAGAACACCTTGAGGAAATTAACGCAAATTTGGCACAAACATCTACTTGGACTTAATGATGAACTGATTAGATTTTGGTGGTGGTAAAAAGTCAAAGATCAAGGTCGATGGATAAGGTGTTTAGATTTTGGTCGTCAAAGTTCAAAGGTTCAGGTCAGCGTGACCCTGTCTGTCGCAGTCTTGTGAATACCCTATCACAAGAGCACCTTGAGGAAACTTCTGCAAATTTGACACAAACATCTACTTGGACTTAATGATGAACTGATGAGATTTTGGTGGTTAAAGGTCAAGGTCACTGTGACATGGCATTCATTTCATTCTCGTGAACACAATATCTCAAGAATGCATTGAGGGAATTTTATCAAATTTGGCACAAACATTCACTTGGACAGATTGATAAGGTGCTTAGATTTTGGTGGTCAAAGGTCAAACGTTAAGGTCACTGTGACCCTGTCTGTTGCAGTCTTGTGAATACCCTATCTCAAGAACACCTTGAGGAAATTTCTTCAGATTTGGCACAAACATCTACTTGGACTTAATGATGAACTGATTAGATTTTGGTGGTGGAAGGTCAAGGTCACTGTGATCTTGCATACATTTAATTCCCATGAACACGATATCTCAAGAACACTTCGAGGGAATTTTATCAAATTTGGCACAAACATTCACTTGGACAGATTGATAAGGTATTTAGATTTTGGTGGTCAAAGGTCAAACGTTCAGGTCACCTTGACCCTGTCTGTCGCAGTCTTGTGAATACCCTATCTCAAGAACACCTTGAGGAAATTTCTGCTAATTTGACACAAACATCTACTTGGACTTAATGATGAACTCATTAGATTTTGGTGGTTAAAGGTCAAGGTCACTGTGACCTTGCATACATTTATTTCTGGTGAGGGCGATATCTCAAGAACGCCTAGAGGGAATTTTATCAAATTTGGCACAAACATTCACTTGGACAGATTGATAAGGTGTTTAGATTTTGGTGGTCAAAGGTTCCGTGACCCTGTCTGTCGCAGTCTTGTGAATACCCTATCTCAAGAACACCTTGAGGAAACTTCTGCAAATTTGACACAAACATCTACTTTGGACTTAATGATGAACTGATCAGATTTTGGTGGTTAAAGGTCACAGTGACCTTGACCTTCTCCTTTCGTGAATGCAATGAGACAGACATAATGTTCTGAAAAATACTTTTCTGGCCACTACTCGACATCATATCTCAGGTCAGATACTGATTTATTGACTCTAATCTTTGTTGTCCACCTTGAAACTGTGCTGATTGTATAGATTGTTTGTGCCACCGGGGGAAGATGTGTGTGAAGCATCCATGTTTTCACAGACATGGATGTAAACTGTAAGAGCAACTTGACGGGTTCGAGGAGACATACAACCGCAAGGTGGTAATTCTAGTTCTTTTCACCTTTCTCAACTTTTTAGCTATATTTATATCCCTTAGCTAGAGGCGATGGAAATCCATTGTTGTACATGAATAAATGAATCTAATAACCATGAATATAGACATTATACATGGATTAATTTATGTAATTAATTCATATTTCTAACCTTGCAAAAATCGCGCCGTGACCCCCAAACTGCCCAGAGTTGTCTGTGGCCCTTCACTCCCGTTTGGATCCTCGTGTTGAGAACCGCTTTGTTAATGGAAACCAAACAGAGGGAGAGCAGACAGAGCGTTGCTTTTGAAGTAAGTTTGAAAAGTGAAAAAGTAGACAAACAGCACATCAATAGAGCAAGTTCAGCAAACTGAAGAAAATACAAACAGAATGAATGTGTAGTTCACAGCAGGTGGTTTGCTGTTTCTTGTCTTTTTCCTACAGGCATAAGAAAGTGTATGGTTAAGTGTGTGTGTGTGTGGGAGTGTGTGCTCCTGAGCCTCTCTGTGTGTTAGCAAACGCATCGACACGCATCCTTGCATGTAAGGCAGTGTGTATGTGTGTGTGTGTTTCATTCTCTCAGGCGCTCGCTGAGGAGAGGTGTGTGTGTGTGTGCATGTGTGTGTGTTTGTTTAGTATGGATTGGGTCAGTGCAGCCAGGCATGTTTTCAAACACAAGCTACCAGTCGGATCAGAGTTCCTACACAGGTCTGTCAAGTGTGGAAATGTATGAAAACCCAAAAAAAACATTGGTTATGTACAGGTCTTGATGGGTTTGGATATTACACAGGGATCGCATGAAGGGACAGCACCTCTGAAAACAAAAACAGAAAACAGATTCAGGAGTTTGTTGGGATTTGCTCTTCGGAGCAGGGTTGTGGTCAGAGGAGTTGCGATCTCTGGAAGTTATTCTTAATTTCGGCGCGAGATGAAAGAGTGTTTCTGGAGCCAATGACACGGCTGCATCCAGGTTCTTCAGGTTTGCTCAGTCAGCTGCCAACAAAACACACAGGTAGGACAGGATATCGAACCTCAGTATCTTTTTGGGTACCAACCAAAATGGGTTTGCAGGACCTCGTATCAAAAACAAAAAGTGCACCGAAAGCTGTTTGCTCAGATTTAGATTATATATAGTTTATATTATAGTTTTGCTAATTTCCAACTGGCTGCTTGTGATTAGCATTTAAAATATGCAAAGTTCGTCCTATTCATATTAAAGCCACCAGTGGGTGAAATTTACCCATGGCTGTTTTTTGATTGTATGTAACTTTGCTTCAGTAGCATATTAAAGTCCTTAATTCTATGACTTTTCCTACAAATGTGTCACGCAGCACCTCTAAGTGTTAAAATTGTCGAGATAAATCCAGATTAAAAATTTTATACAATGTCTTGAACCTTAAACAATGCATTCTGATAGCGGGTTAAGTCTTTCCCGTTTGCGGTCTTAGGTGTGCAACTATCCCTGGCAGTTTTAGTGTCAAATGAAAAAAGGAGCTGTAGAAATAAACAATTCAAAACATATTTTTTTCCCATTGTATTGAAAAATACATTGCTTTGGTGTCTATACTGAAATGCTTGTACAGTACTGTGTGTGTCCTTGTTGTCCAGCATAGCCAGACCTATCTCACACTCAGGGATGGGCAGTATTTCTGTTACTTGTATTTAAAATACGTATTTCAATTACATTTGAGTATTTTGAAATTTGAATTTGATAAGGACGATAAAAAGCAAGTGTAATTTGTAACAAAATGCTTTTGAGTGGAGTAATTTTCTATTTAAAATACTCAATACTTTCTCCACGAATCAAAAATAATAGGCTACACATTCTGATAATAATAAAATTGGATGTAACGATAATTTTTACTATTTTTTTTTTAATATATATATATATTTATCTATATGTTTTTTTAAACATGGGCCATTCGATGTGCCCTTCAATGACCTAGTGGTCTGTTATACTGGACTGTGCATAACATAGGAAATTGTATGTTGTTGTGGTTGATGCTTGGGATGAGTATGCTACAAATGAATTGCCTCACGTGGGATCAGTAAAGGTGTCTGAATCTAAATCTGAATCAGTTACGATGCAGTTACTCATGGTCTCTAGTTGCAGCATGTAAATTTTGAGCATTTTTGGTCAAGGACTTTTTGAGTTATTCGCAAAAAGCTTTGTGGACCGACCGACAGAGTGACCTATAGAGCTGCGGGTCGCTGCTAAAAAGAAAAAGTGTTTTCTGTATTTGAAAATACAAAATACATGTATTTTATTTTGATGCATTTATTTGAGGGGTATTTTGTATCAAAATACATTTTGATGTATTTTTGCCCATCTCTGTTCACACTGTGCCAGCACTGAAGGAAGACTAAACCCATCACTCTGCACTAAGGGAAAAAATGTTGTGGATTATTTGTATTTCTTTAAACCAATCACAATCATTTTGGGCGGCGCTAAGACCAGGATGCAGCTACAGTGCTCTTGCTCAATAGCGCTGGGAGGGAACTTGTTTTGGTGAAACAGTTTCACATGGGAAGTTGAGCCTTGGTATTAAAAATGGGTAAATCCACCTAAATTAAAATGCCACATAAAAAATTAAAATAAGTTTTTGCCTGTAGGTTGCTAGCTTGGAGATTGTTGTTGTCTCACGCATATCACTAAACTGAAGTGTGAAGTTAGGTCTGGCATTGCAAGACTAGTTTCACTTAGTACAGGATTCTGAAAAAGTAAAAATGAATTGTATTTTAGATAAATAATTAGTTACCAACAAAGGGTTTGGATTCCTGATATGTACAAAAAATGGGACGTAAACAAGTGGCAACCTCCAGGGCTTGAAAATGAAGCCAAAACAGAAGTGGCAAAAACTGCAGTTCCTCAAATGACCACTTGAGGCTGGCTCCAGAAGCCGTCACTCCCCACAGACCCCCATGTTAAAATGTTTACAGCCTGGTACAAAAAACAGTTTTGGTCACTATAGCTACTTTCCCCGTTCGTGACAATTATACGGGAGTTAAAATTGATGATAACTCACCTGTTTACATTTTAGTAAGGCTTAAAGCTACGCATAATTCAGGCGGGCTACTTTCAGTGACAGGCTGTCTGCAGATGGTGTCCTCGGCTTCAGATCCAGCCCTCACTCCTCCACAGCTCCAGCTACTCACCTAAATATGGTCACATCTGGCTCCAAAAACCAAGAACCGAACTTGAGGCTTGTAAATTGGAGTCAAGTGGTCCATTATTTTAGTTAATGTCATCTGTTTTTGTGAATATTGTCCGAAAGCTAATAGATACGGACAAAACTGTACATTACCCCTGGAAATTGTGAGGGCAGTGTTGCGTAGTTTCAGCGAGACACAAACGTCGGACACGACCAAGACATTTAAGAGAAGGAAGAATTCTAAGCCCACGTGTCGCGACAGGTTTAAAAGCCTCAAAGACCACTGGCATCTGCAACACTACGTCCATTAAAAGGTCGGTTTTTATGACCTCCTCCACCAGAAACTTTTGACTCTGCCCTCTAGTGGATGTGTACCCAGGTGTTCTTGCTTGACCCGCCTACACCTCATCTTACAACGTTTAAAATGAACGTATCTATTTTTGTGTTTTGTCCAACCAACAGTCCCAAACTGTAAGATATTCAATTATCCGTCACATCAGACGAACGTAACCAGAAAAGCAGACTGGAACTTTGCACACTTTGCTTGAAAAAATGATTTGCTGTCGGTCAACTAAATGATTCAATGCCTCATTACTTCAACTCTAAAGGCAGCACAATCAAATGATGCACAGGTTATGTACAGGATCAAACGCAATACTTGGCAAACAATGATAGTGAGTGTTTGATACTCAAAAGATAGATAATTCAGATGAAGTATCACTTGAACACATTTCCCATAAGCCCTGCTTCTTGTTTCCCCCGACTTCTTTCCCTGAGCAGGACAGCCATGTTGGAAGTCGTTCACTCCCTCCACCATCTGCTGTCACCAGAAGCTCTACAATGCTCTGGAAGAACAGCGCCCTCCTCCTGTTTCGTGCCGTAAAGCAGTCCAGCAGGTTTCCCTCCAAATCTGAACAGGTGGCTCGTGATGAAAAAATAGTGCAGGGACTGTTGGGCAGGCTGACAGTTTTATCGTAATGTTCTTATTTTTATTGTAATGTACCAGGATGTATTGGGTAATGACTTATTAATATTAAATTCATCATGTGGCATCAGGTAGAAGCAGAGTAGAGCTGGCCCCAGTGCAGCAGCTTAAACACTGCAAAAACACTTCAAAGTGTTCCCATAGAGTTGTATTGAGCAGTGTGTTTGAGAGCAGAGGGGGACTTTAGCACACCAGATGGACTCTGTCACGCTCCGGCTCGAGGCCTATCTGCCGGCCTCAGAATTTCATTAGTAGCTTGGCCCCGGTCGCAAGTTTGAAGAGCATAAGAGGTTCGATCAAAGGATTAGCAGCACATCTGAAGCAACAAATGGTCCACTTTTTTTTTTCCTTCTTCTTTTTTTCCCTTTTTGCACCCTCCCACCTCCACAAAGTGCTCAGACCTGGCCAAAATAGAGGAGGGGGGTAAGAGTGTGTGGCAGCACAGACAGGCACCAGGGTCTCCTTGTCTGTGTTGTAAAAAGAAATGTCCAAATGCAATCGTTGCAACATTAAAATAGTGACAGTATAGAACAAGAGAATCTTGTTCTGTTGTGTCATAAATGTGATTACAGGAGATAAAATCCTTCATTCCATATATGGCAGAAATGTCAGACGAAATCAGTGTTACTTGATTCTGATATTGTTTTATCACCTTCAGCTATCACAATCAGTTTAACAGTTTCAAAACTTGCAATTATAAAATTGGCTGATTAAAAGCTGTTTCAGCTCATAATAACTATTTTTTTCGCCATGCTTGGTGCTTGGAAGAGTCTGGCTTTTTTTTTTTGGAAATGATAGTTTTCATTTCATCATCTGTCTTAATTCACCACAATATTATGAAATAAAGAAACTCGAACTAGAAAGCCATTGCATAGAAATACATAAAATGAAAACATGTTTTTATGTTCAAAAACACACAATTTTCTCAAACTGTCTGCCTGAGGACGCCTGTATTCACCCTCTCTCCGAAATGCTCTGTTTTAGTGCCTGTCTCTTTGAGCCCCTCTCTCGACAAAGCCCAGTCTGCTCAAATTGGTCAGTGTTTCTGAGTCTTACGCATCTCAGTGTCTCTGCAGGAATGACTGTAATGGACAATAGCAGCACTTTCTATGGTGAAAATGCACCAGTAAAATCTTCTATAAATAACCGTTCTGTTCCAGCAGTAGTATGATCAGAAATCAGGAGAAATTATCAACATCAGCAACCCAAATGACATGTTTCCCTGACATTAGCATGTTGCTACATGTAGCAGTGTATTTGCAGCGGGGGAATGACTATAATTAAGTACAGCAGGACTTTCTACAATGAAAAATCACCAATAAAACCAGAATCTAAAACAACCAGATTCCATGTGTCCCTGATGTTAGCATGTAGCTACATGTAGCAGTGTCCTGGACTGTAGCAGAGTATTGCAGCACTTTATACAGTGAAAATTCACCAATAAAATCTATTAGCAATCATCCTGTTCCAGCAGGAATATGATCCAAAATCAGGGAGAAACTACTACTTTTTATTCCCAAATAAACTGCCAAAATTACATGTTTCCCTGACATTAGCATGTTGCTACATGTAGCAGTGTATTTGCAGCAGGGGAATGACTGTAATTAAGTACAGCAGCACTTTCTATCATGGAAAATTGCCAATAAAAGCTTTGAAACCAGAATCTAAAACAACTAGAGAGATTCCATGTTTTCCTGATGTTAGCATGTAGCTACATGTAGCAGTGTCCTGGACTGTAGCAGAATATTGCAGCACTTTCTACAGTGAAAATTCACCCATAAAATATTCTATACAAAACTGTTACAGCAGGAGTATGATCCAAAATCAGGGAGAAATAACCAACATTAGTAACCAAGATTACATGTTTCCCTGACATTAGCATGTTGCTACATGTAGCAGTGTATTTGCAGCAGGGGAATGGCTGATATAAAGTACAGCAGCACTTTCTACCATGAAAAATCACAGATAAAAGCTTTTAAACCAGAATCTAAAACATCCATACAGATTCCATGTGTTCCTGATGTTAGCATGTAGCTACATGTAGCACTTTATTTGTGGGTGGGTAGCTGACCACCAGGTAGTGGAGTAAAAAGGCTGATAAAAGATTCCAAACACAACCACACATGTTCTGGCAGGAATAAGGTCTAACATCGGGAGAAATTAACAACATTCGCAACTAAGATTACATGTTTCCCTGTCGTTAGCATGTAGCTACATGTAGCTGTGTATTTGCAGCGGGGGAATGACCGTAATTAAGTACAGCAGCACTTTCTATCATGGAAAATTGCCAATAAAAGCTGTTCTAGCAGGAAAAGGGCCTCGAATTGGGAAATATTAACATCAGCAGCCAGGGTTACATGTTTGCTTGACCTTAGCATGTAGCTACATGTAGCCTAGACTGCTACATGTAGCTTACACACACCTACACAACACTGGGGGGGGGGGGTGTGACACGTCCATCTTTGTGTACATTCATTGTTGTGACACAGAGTATTCAGAACAGTCTGAAGCTTGAGGTTTTTGTTCGCAGGGATTGCTTCTACATATATTTACCTCATCATTTGAAACTAGTTGTAAAATTATATATATCTATATAATATAAGCTTTATTGTGAAAGTTGCAGGGTAGAGAACGAGTTGATCAGTTGCTTTGAGGTGCTCTGCAGTGCCTGTTGTCACTGGTTAAAATAAGGTTCAAATGTTCCTGCATTTCCCAGGTCGAACAACACGAGCAGACTTCTTTGGGTTTGTTGAGTTGCTTGAATGCACGACTAGGTAACATCCAGTATTTTTTTTTTCCACGTCCCTCCTCCTCCTCTATTTGATCAATGAACTCAATTACAGCCATGTCCTGAGGTTCCTCTCACCACGGCACTCTCTCTTCTCCTCCTTCCTTCTCTCTCCAATGATGCATCACATGAGCCACACCTGACACCTCCACCGGCCCCCCTAAAACTCTCTTCAATAAATAAGAGGGGCATGGTTGGAGCACCCAGGCCTGCTGTTCCTCTCTATCTCTCTGTCTTCCCACCCCAACCCTCGCACTCTGCCTTCCTAACAGCTCCAGCGCCCAGTCTCCGTCTGATTCCTCCTCGCAAGGGTAGCCTCTAATAGATTCCCCCAGCTCCCATGTATTATTAATGCTTACTGCTCTCCAAGGTGGCAGTGACAAATAGGGAGCAAAATTCACTGACTAGCAGTGAATGTACTTTTTAGTCATGCTTGAGCTTCCCCCAGTCCATACTGCTGCCAGTTGGAAGATTTCTCTCTTTTCTTCCCCTCCTCTCGCTCTTCATCTTTCTTCTTCTCTACTTTTTTTTACCAGGAGCGTGGAGAAGTTGACCACAAAAGAACTCAAAAGGGAAAATCCCTCTTAGGAAACGCTCCTGGGAGTTCGGTGTAGCATACAGAAGGTTGAAAAGAAAAGGAAAACTGTGTTTGAGCTTTTTTTTTTTTGCCTGTGTGGAGGTATTTTTGGTTTTTGTGCTCAAAGTGCGTTAGACTCCTATTCCGAGTTTGAAACAATAATCTGCTTGCCTGTGCGCTCCTTACGGTTTTTGTAGTTCTCTGTAGTTCCCCTCAACCCTATGGAGCATTTCATAATTTTCCAGCTTCTTGTTTTGGCCTGCGACTTCACTGTTTTGACTCACTCTGACAACCCTGTTCCTGCACACAGCAGGCAGCTGTTTTCACTGAAAATTATAAGTTAAAAAGTTATCAAGTAGCTGGTGATCGCAGCTAGAAGGAGGGGATAAGGCATGGCAAGATGGCTGCCAAGCTGCAGACTACTCCTCTAAACCAACAAATAACAAAACCAGGTGTTTTTTAGTGCACCATTGGCAGCCTTTTCAGCCATGATTGTGACACGAAGAGTGTCTCCTTTTCAGCAAGACACTGATTGATTTTTCAGCCGTGATTGCGCCACCAGTGCAACATGTTAGTGCAACATCAGTGGCATTTCCAGCTGAGATTGTGCCACCAAAAGCAGGTGGTTTCTAGCCCAACATTAGTGTTATTTCCAGCTGTGATTGTGTCATCAAAAGCAGGTGTTTTTAGTGAAACATTGGTGGCATTTCCAGCTGCAATTGTGACCCCAAACGTGGGTGTTTTTAGCACAACATCTGCTGCATTTCCAGCTTTGATTGTGCCGCCAAAACTGGGTGTTTTTGTGCAACATCAGTGGCATTTACAGCCACAATTGTGCCCCCAACAGTGGGTGTTTTCTGATGCAACATCTGCTGCATTTCCAGCTTTGATTGTGCCACCAAAACCGGTTGTTTCAGTGCAACATCAGCGCCATTTCCAGCTGCAATTGTGTCTTCAAAAGCAGGTATTTTTAGCGAAACATTGGTGGCATTTCCAGCTGTAACTGTATCATCAAAAGTGTGAGTTTTTAGTGAAACATTGGCCTCATTTCCAGCCGTGATTCTGCCACCAAACGCGGGTGGTTTGTAGCCCAACATTGGTGTTATTTCCAGCTGTGATTGTGCCCCCAAAAATGGGTGTTTTTAGCACATCATCTGCTGCATTTCCAGCTGTGATTGTGTCATCAAAAGCAGGTGTTTTTAGTGAAACATTGGTGGCATTTCCAGCTGTGATTGTGCCCCCAACAGTGGGTGTTTTCTGGTGCAACATCTGCTGCATTTCCAGCTTTGATTGTGCCACCAAAACTGGTTGTTTCAGTGCAACATCAGTGGCATTTCCAGCTGCAATTGTGACCCCAAAAGTGGGTGTTTTTAGCACAACATCTGCTGCATTTCCAGCTTTGATTGTGCCGCCAAAACTGGTTGTTTCAGTGCAACATCAGTGGCATTTCCAGCTGCAATTGTGCCTTCAAAAGCAGGTGTTTTTAGTGCAACATTGGTGGCATTTCCAGCTGTAACTGTGACCCCAAAAATGGGTGTTTTTAGCTCATCTGCTGTATTTCTAGCTTTGATTGTGCCAACAAAACGGAGTGTTTTTGTGCAACATCAGTGGCATTTACAGCCACAATTGTGCCCCCAACAGTGGGCGTTTTCTGGTGCAACATCTGCTGCATTTCCAGCTGCGATCATACCACCAAAAGAGGATGTTTTAAGCACATCGGTGGCATTTCTAGCTGTGATTGTGGCACCAGAATCAGGTGTTTTAACACAACAGCAACAATTCAAGTGGTGATTGTGGCACCAAAAATGTATCCTAAGCTGAATCATGATCTTTTCCAAACCATAACCAAGTGGAGAAACTGTTAAATCATTGACTTGTCCTTTTGTAGTGTATTGAAATAACCTTGGGAATGATTTGTAAATACTTCTAAAGTGACAATTTCACAAATGCGTTTTTTGCATTTTCCTGCTGTTAGTTTGTGACACACTTCATGTAAAAGAGCCTGTAGCTCTGTGTAAGTCTCACAGTTACATGGGGACAAAGAGTAGGCATGCAGCAGACTCCTTTTCCGAGCTCCACAGTTCCCAGCCGCCCTCGAGGGACAGCATCCACAGAGGTTAACCCAGATTTGTGTGTCTCTCTGGGCCTTCACCTCTCTCTGATCTCCTACCTGGATGTGACAGGAATAGGAGCAGCGACACTCTGTTTGCCCTCTGAAAAACAGCTCGGCTCACAACAAATCACGCGCTCCTGACCTGTCAGGCGTTTTTCACAGATGAGACAGACTTACCTGGAGTCTGGGGTTTGTGTGTTTTCACTGAATGAGAACGCAGCAAGTGACAAAACATATGTTACACAGTCAACACCTTTATTCAGAGTGCCTCCTGGTGCTGTGAGGGTGTTCAGCATAACAGAGCCCCTGCTATACCTGTTGAGCTACATGGGGAATATGCTGTAGGGAGCAAAGAAAAATGTTTCTTTAAGCTTTACAGCTGTGTATTTGACTTTTGTCGAATTTGCTTCTTTGCTTCAAAATAGGTTTTTCTCATTTACAGATGAGTAGTGCCGGGGCGGACTAAACCATATTGCGCTTTTAAAGGGGGGGAGGGGCATCAGAGAGCTTACACTATTTTTTTATACAAAGTTCACTATTTCAACCAATTTATTTAGCCAATTTTAATTTGTTTATTACCGAAGCGTACTGCATTCACTTGACAAATAAAAAAAGCCCTGTTTTTCTGAGTAATTTATTTATTTTTCTGTTTTTTTGGTGTAATTTTTTCCCTGTGTTTCTGAGTAATTTTTTTCTGTTTTTCGTGGTAATTTTTTTTTCCTGAAGGAGGAGACGAGATACTTCACAATCTTGCGAGAAGCTCCCACCTGGCACCTGCAAGTGACCCCTGCATCCATGGTGACTCCTGCTCATGGATGTATTTTGCATCTGTGCTCCTGCTCCTAGACAGTTGTCAAGTACGGGATCAATAAGGGTAAGGCAGGTAATTAGTTACACACAGGGTATGATAATCTAGCTATGTTTTCCACTGCATCCTTCTAGTGTAGGCCTATCACTCAATGTAACAGGTTAGGTTAGTAACAGATTGTAACAACGTTAGCTGACAAACGTGTATGGGCATGATTTCAGTTGCAGGTGCCAGGTGGGAACTTCCCGCGAGATCTCGTCTCCTCGTTCAGGAACAAAAATTACCACAAAAAAAAAAAAAAAACCCTAGAAAAAAGATTAGCACAAAAATCAGGGGAAAAAAAATACTACAAAAAAAAATTACCAAAAAAATCCGGGGAAAAATTACCACAAAAAACAGGGAAAAAATTACCAAAAAATAAAACTATAAAAAAAGATTAGCA
>NC_065520.1:17351457-17406693 GCF_006386435.1 Epinephelus moara
AAAAAATTACCACAAAAAAACAAAAAAATACCACAAAAAAAAACCAGAAAAAAATTACCACAAAAAACAGAAAAAAATACCACAAAAAAGGAAAAAAAAAATACACAGTAAAACAGAAAATAATACCACAAAAAAAACAGAAAGAAAAAAACCTTCCAAGAAACAAGGAAAAAATTACTCAAAAAAACACAAAAATAAATAAATTACTCAGAAAAACAGGGCTTTTTTTATTTGTCAAGTGAATGCAATACGCTTCCGTAGTTTATGGTGCTAATTACTTTGAAATAAAACTGCAAAAAATACCAAACTTCCATTCCAGCCTTTTCAAGGCCCCCTCCTCCCACTGGGGCCCTAGGTAATCAATCCCACTTTGCCCCCCACTATTACGCCCCTGGTCTCTCCTTTTGACCAGAAATATGGGCTTTTCCTGTGGGCCTGCGTCTCTACCCCATCTATGCAACACACTGAAAGCACTGTATACATGTTGAAGGAATGCTCTTAAAAACTGAATAACAGCGGCATGTCCCACATGTCTTCATTGGAAAGTGCTTCATTCGTAAGAAGGTGTAATTCAGAATGTAAAATGGGATATGCTGTTTATATGACCCTGATCGAATTTGGAATATTGTCCTGTTAAGAGTAATTGTGGAATATTGGAGTGCGTGTGAACGTAGTCAGAAGGAAACAAAGACACCTGCTGTAACAGAAACACTGTATTTGAGCTGAGCAGCAGCAGAAACTGTTCCCAGTGGAAAATAAAGGCCTGTGCATTCAATATGAACCTGTTAATATCTGTTTGATCAAGGTTTAACACGAGCGCTCGTCCCCTGACTCTGTCAAGGCATCGCTCACAGGTTGGCACGTTGGTTAAGCTGAAATAAGTAATTACAGCGGCGGGTCAGACCTTCTCTCAGCGGTTCGGAGGGACGAGGGTGGAGGGTTCGGTGCTCTCGTCTCAGAGAAAACCCCTCTTCCTCCTCCTCCTCCTCCTCCTCCTCCCCAGCTCCCCCTCCTGCCTTCATTCGCAGAGCGCCGTGACGCGAGAACCCACTCTACAGCTGTTCCCCTGTTGATCAATTAAAAACATGCTTTGGTGAAATAATTAGCTGACATTTGCTCCTACTTAACAGATGTTTCTGTGGATCCTGCCTGTAAAAAGTACAGAGGTGGAGGAAAGGGTGTGTGCACGGTGGTGTGTGTGCAGCGCTGGAGTAGGGGGAGGAGGGCATCTGCACGTCTGCTGCACAAAAAAAGGTTCTCGTGCTCGCATTTCAAAGTTGTGTACGTCTTTTAATGCAATTATGAGAGGTGGGCCCTTCGCTGAAATGATTTGAATGCTAATTTGAACGCTGATCATCATAGTTAACCATCGTTTACATAATTACCCTGTAATTAGCATCACATTACAGCAATATTATTGGCATTAAGCAATTAATTAAACCCAAATATGGATTGTTGCGTTGCATTGTTTGTGTGTTTGTGTTTGTCTCCGCTTCCATAATTTTTTTTTGTTTTGTTTTGAAGCAAACTAAATCCAATGCTCCTGTGCTTCGATTGTATTTTCACTTGGCTACTTTTGGCTGCCTTTGAAGGCTCCTGGAGTTGGAATATTGATTTGGATCCCACCTAGAAAACAAACAATATTTGGTGTGTGTGTGTGTGTGTGTGTGTGTGTGTGTGTGAGAGAGAGAGAGAGAGAGAAACACAGAAAGTCCTAATCATGCGCCCGACACAGTGTCCTCCTCGGCCTCCTCATCATCATCACCGCTAATCAAATAATACGCTAACATCCTCCGTGTGACATCTTCAGCAGCGAGATGAAACTCCCTCTGCAGAGTGAGGGTAACACACACGGGGAGCGAGGTTGAGGAGGTTGAGGAGGTTGAGGAGGGGAGGGAGGTGCTGCCTCCCTAATGGCGGACGGCTTGTCAGGATTAGGGCAACGGGGGCTGTAAAATCTACGCCTGATGAGGTGACTAGCTCTCCCTCTCAGCTCCAGCGCCTTACAGATTTGCCCACCTCTCCGGAACTCTCTCCCCTCACGCCGCCGCCGCCGCAGCCGCCACCGCCGTGCTCGGGTGCAGCTCTCTCCCTCCTCTGAAGTCCACTTTTGAGTGCATGCTTCGATGCCATCCATCCTAGCCCCCCAACTTTATGTTTCAGGCTAAATTGGCTGATTTCATTACCATTCGGATGAAGATTGTGGGGGGTTCTTCTTTTGGATTCTCAAAGCAGCTTCTCAAAAACCTAAAAGAGAGAGAGAGAGAGAGGGGGGGGGGGAGAGAAAAAAAGCAGCAGGAGGATGTCAGCACAGGGTGAAGCAGGTGCAAAAGGTTTAACCGTTGCCAGCCGAGACGCCAGGCCAACTCTGGCAGCTAATCCCCGAGGTATTTAATGAACTTTTTCTCTTAAACCGCCTCCGCTAATACTCAGAGGCCGTGCTCTTACACGTAGCAAGAGCACTGGAAGCCACAAAGACAACGATAACGGTTTTTTTTATACCTGTAATGGAGGTTTTAAAGGCGAGGTCCTCTATTTGGAAAAGGGATGATTTAAATTTCTCAACCTCAAGGCTTTGCTGCTTTTTGAGAGGAAAAACACTCAATATGAAAAGTGTATTATTATTGTTATTATTATTGAGAGGTGGATTGCTAAAGCGTTCTGGGAAATCCAGTGGATGTGTACTTTGTGTGATGCTCGCAGTGCTGGAGATGTTTGAGCTCTCCCTAACCTTTTTTGTGGTCTTATTTTCATGATTTTCATCTTTTGCCTTGTCTGATTTATTAGCGCCCTTCCACACTTCCACCCCCAGCCGCACACACACACACACACACACACCGGAGAAACAAAAAGAAACACATACGCCAAAGGAAAGATCTCACGAGCAAGGTTGGCTGTCAGAACAATTGGGAGTGCTGGAAAATAAAGCTTCCTCGCTGACGAATTACCTTTCTGCCTGTAATTCCGGAGGTTTTACTGAAACATTAAGTGAACAGGCAGACAAAAAAAAAAAAATGCTTGAAATATCCCCAGGCTATTTCTTTTTGCTCCAGACGTAGAGAAACAAAATGAACTCCCAAGTTCAGGTTGAGGCTCAGCTTCGCCCCGAGGTTCTACCAAGGAAAGTGTGTGTGTGTATGTTGAGGAGATTCGGTCTGATTCCCTCTTCCCTCTCCTCTCACCTCACACACTCACGCACACACACACACACACATCTGCCCATCCTGCAATAAATGAAGTGACAGGACAATTTGCATTACTGCCCCTGACTGTAGCCTAGCATTCACACAGACAAACATACATGCACCGACTCACACACAATTACATGCATGCACACACTGCTCTGCACTTGCACACATTCATCATAATGAGCATAAAATCAGCACTTCTTTATTTTACCTTACACGTGTTCTCCGTCTGACACCATGAATATGTAGCTGTGCAGCGAAGAAATATTCAGGAAGAAGAAGAGGAGGAGGGAGTGTGTGTGTGTGTGTGTGTGTGGGGGGGAGCGTTAGTGTTTATGCCCGTTTGTAGTCATGTGTCACGTCGGGTTTGGATCTTTCCGGTAAAGCCTCAGGGTCAGGTGTTAGGTTCAACACTTGTGCAGAAATCAGGATGACCTGTACAGCCTCGGGGCTGCAACACCAAACACAACAAACTGACAGAGTCGGGGCGCTAACACTGCCAGCGTGGAATCATGGGTAGAGCAAGGCATTAATCTTGAATAGGTATTTTAATCTGCAGGTTCTGGGTTCAACTCCTAAAAATAATAAAATCCCTTCTCCATTCAATGAAGTCAACATATTATTTTCTTTATACAAGTGCTACTTTTATTAGCAAAAACTAGCTTTAAAGGGACACCCCCAAATTTTTCCTCTTATCTGTAGTGATGTTTATCAGTCGAAATTGTATTGACGTGTGTCGCTGAGTGTTGGAGATATCAGCTGTAGAGATGTCTGTCTTTCCTCCAATATAATGAAACTAAAAACGCCCAAAAAATCCGAGCAGTTTCACGTAGGAAATCTTTTCTTTCCACTAAACTACACCCATAAGCTGTATCACCGTGCAGAAGGAAGAGTGCATCTACTCATGGACGAGAGGCTCGTACTTGTGACAACATGAGTTGTAAATATTAATGGCGTCCTACTCTGCTGAGCTGTAATGTTAGCGAGCTCAGTGATGCTAGGTGAGTTAGCAGTAGATGCACTCTTCCTTCTGCGGAGTGATACAGTGAGTAAGTGTAGTTTGGTAGAAAGAAAATAGTTCCTACAACCAACACATTCTTAAATACTGATGCTTTGTCAGTGTCCCCACACGTCAAACTATGATGCTGTAGGTACCGCCCCAACATCAATTTTGGATGCTCGGGGACACCGTGACAATTTGCTTTTGTTACATGTATTGTGTCTTTTCAAATAAATGCTCATTTTCACAGTTTCCGCATGTTAAATGCAAACAGTCGCTTTTCAAAATAAACTGTGAATGTAGGTAAAACAAACGTCGGTTTTAGGTTTACTTCCTTGGTGTTAAGCATGTGGTTAGGTTTAGTTAAAAAACAAGTTTTGCTTAAAAGAAGTGGGTTTGTTACTAACGAAATGTAACGTGACGTGACAATATAAAGGAACTAAATGACACTCTGTCTCTTTCCATAAATCATGACCCAGTTACTCAAGATAATCCACAGACCTTGTGAGCAGTTTTATGTAGGAACTATTTTCCTTCTACTAAAAAACTACACCCACAAACTGTATCATCATGCAGAAGGAAGAGTGCATCTACTCACGGATGAGAAACTTGTGCTTGTCTCAGCCCAAGATGTAAACATCAATGGCATCAGCTGAGCTGTAATGTTAGCTAGCTCGGTGATGCTAGGTGAGTTAGCAGTAGATGCACTCTTCCTTCTTGGGAGTGACACTTTGGGTAAGTGTAGTTTGGTAGAAAGAAAATAGTTCCTACAACCAACACATTCTTAAATACTGATGCTTTGTCAGTGTCCCCACATGTCAAACTATGGTGCTGTAGGTACCGCCCAAACATCAATTTTGGATGCTCAAGGACACCGTGACAATTTGCTTTTCTTACATATATTGTGTCTTTTCAAATAAGTGTCAGTTTTCACAGGAAATGTACAGTTTCCACATGTTAAATGTATGCAGTTGTTTTTCAAAATAAACTGTGACTATAGGTAAAAAAAAAAAAAGTTTTTTGGTTTACTTTCTTAGGTTTAAGCAACAAAAGTAGGTAGTTAGCTTTAGATAAACAAACAAAAACAAAACATCGTGGTTTGGCTTAAAATAGGTAAATTTGTCACTGAAAAATGTAACGTGACATGTCAATATAAAGGAACTAAATGACACTGGTGAAAAACTGATGTAGGAACTATTTTCTTTCTACCGAACTTCACCCGCCACCCAAATCAACTGCTAGCTTACCTAGCATCACTGAGCTATCTGAGGATGCCATTAACGTTTACATGTTGCGCTTTCATTAGCACGAGCCTTCAGGAAGTGCCAATGTTTATAGTGGCCAAACAGTGGAATTACAACTCCCGAGTCCGTCTTGTGATGCCTAAAACAGTGGATACATTTTTTTTTAGCATCACAACCCTGGCAAAATGACTTGTTTCACTACTGGAATTTGATCCATTCAGTCTTATAACATTTGGAGCCGCAAGATTAAATCGTTTTATCCCCATTCAAGTTGGCCGAGCGCTAAACCAGGAGTAGCAGGCTCGGCCGGCGGAAGTGGACCCAATGATGCAGAATAATAATTCTATCTCAAATCTTAATAATTTTATAACGTGGAAATCCATGTTTCATGTGCTACTGAGCAACTTTCATAGGAATGAACGAGGCCCCGCCTTCAACGCTGTATCCAAGTCTGTTAATACATCCGTGGTGAGTAGATGCACGCTTCCTTCTGCATGGTGAAACAGTTGGCAGGTAGTTTTATTTTGGCACTTTGGGCACCACAAGCTGAGTGCCATCTTGTTTCATTTTATTGGAGAGAAGGGAGACATCTGTACGGCCAAATATAGTCTAGTTGGCTAAATGTCACTACAGGTAAGAGGGAAAACATATATGTCAGTGTAGTGACAGTCTCATAAAAACTTAACTGAATAAAACTAGATGAAATCACGACTGTCAGAACTGCAGTGGAAAATAATCACATGATAAAAACTACTATAAGTCTTGTCAGGAGGCTCAAATATCATTTAAATATCACATCTTAACAAATCTTTGGACGCAGGAAGTTCTCCCAGTAAGTGTGTCAGCATCTGAAACATGGTGACAGGGAGCTGCGGCGGCATGACGAGGCCCACAGAAATGAAGAAACCTCCAGAAGAGAACGGCGTCAGCGCCTCTCTGGCTGTCCAACCGTGGCAGATCAATAGACTCGCCAAGCGTCCGACACACTGCCTCTCTGACGGAGGCGTGCTGGAGCACAGGGCCGGGAATAAGTCGAGGGGTCCAGGGCGCGCCGCTCCATCATGGCGTGTCACGGCGATGAAATGAGTTGTCTCCAGCCACCAGATCGATGGCTGACATAAGAGCGTCGAGCCGCTGAGAGGGGCGGATGAAGGGAGGAAGAAAAGAAGGGGAGCGGGCTTCCTGAAGTTATTACCTCCACCTCGCTGTCAGAAATCACGGCGTGATGCATTACATGTGTTCCCTGTTGTGTAGTGTGTGTAAGAGGAGCACAAACAGAGGGGAACGGGATGAAAAATGTAGTTTCCGCTCCATTCGTCTCCCATATACCACTGGGTTCTCACGGACAGGCGGGAGTGTCCCGGCGTACTTTTGTTTGTAAATAGGCATCACTCACGGCGGCGTTTCTTTCACCACCGCAGCCAAACTGAGAGATTTACATGCTGCATTTGGAGCTTTTAGATTCATAGTGAGGGTGATGAAGCTGCAGCTAAATGAGCTTCAGTCCCTGGATCACAGGAAGGAAAATATCACCATCATTAAGTGTGTCAAAGATCACTCTTTTTAGTAATATTTGTTGCTTTATTTAGATTTTAATTCAATATCTTTAAGTGAAAGCGAGTAAATCACCTATCAGAGTTGCACACACACACTCACACACTTGAGTGGCCACAAACAAAGAGTGTGAAATAACTCTTTAGCACTAAATAGATCTGAATAACAATCCACGAGTTTACCCTCTGTGCTTGTGATGATGAATACCATTTAAATAAGGCCAGGCCACGCCCCCTGAGTCACTTGATGACGATTGATCGTGACATGCTAATTTTTCAAGGGTAATTTCCAAAATGTGCCTCACACGTAACGTCTGGACTTATTAATACAAACGACGGGGCTTCGTCTCCATGCTCCCTCCACCCCCACCCCCACTCCACCAAACCCCCCCTTTGGCATGCGACGTTGTTCGTCTGCTCCTGGCAATAATAAATCACGCCTTGACAAGTGCCGCACTCTTAACCTTGATGGACTGAGAATCAACGACCCCCTTCAAATAAAGTCTGATTACGCGATTGGCATCGATCATTGCTCTTGTCTTCTTCAATAAGGAGGTGCTTATTCCGCTGCTTTGACCCCGACGTCCGAACCAGAAATAAATAAATAAAATAAATGGCCGAGACTTCAGTTTAAAGAACCTCTAATTCCTTTAATGATGACATACTGAACAGCAAGAAAATCCTTTTGTTCCCTCTTTAGATTTTACTTTATGTTCTAGTAGAGTTTTCAAACCGTGTCTGCCACAGGATGAGATTAATGTCCTACCTGAAGTTTTTTAACAAATATGGTTCAGACAAATATAATGAAATAAACGTAAACTACACATTGGAATCAGCTTCTCAGATTCGACTGCAGGAACCAGCTGAGTGACAGCGTTTAATTCAGACGCTACAAACTGTCCTGATTGGATGGATGTCAAACAGCGTCCTCACTGAGGAAATAGTGAGGGGACCAATCACGACTGAGTCCAACTGGGATGACTTTTTTGGCATTGCTTGGTGCTATTTCGTTTTAGTTTTATTTCCAGATTTGGTTCTGGGTCAAACAAGGAACATGGGGTTCGGATTGCGGGCATGTGATGACATATACATAAAATAATAATCAGGGTTTCTAGGGGAAACCTTTCATAATGTCGTTTTCCAGGCTTGGAAAAGTCATGGAATTTAGTTATTGAATTAATTGTTGCCATAGTTTTAAGTAGATAACTTTGCAAGTTATCTGTCTGATGAAAAACATTTATCTCTTTTGATGGACACTTCTGACACCCAATGGAGATACGTGTTGAATAGATGATGTAATCAAACGTCTTTCCATTGGTCATTTGGATACCCAATGCTAACGGTTGCTAGGGAATATTATGGACACTCCATGCACTGTAGAAAGACAGTGACGATATGGGAAAATTTATTTTCTGTAGGCTAGCTATTGACGTGACGTAGCTCTAATATGTGTTGAAGTGTGACAACTAGGGCTGCAACTAACGATTATTGTCACTGTCGACTAATCTGTCGATTATTTCTTCGATTAGTTGACGAATCATTTTATCGAAAAATGTATTAAAATGTTGAAAAATGTCGGTCTGTCTCTCCCAAACCCCAAAATGATGTCATCTAGTGTCTTGTTTCGTACTCACGCCAAAGGGTTTTAGTTCACCGTCATGGGAGAGTGTGTAAAGCTGCCAATATTTGAACGTAAGAAGCTGCAATAAGAGTATTTTGGGTACTTTAATAGTACTTTTCTATGGACAATGACTCAAACTGATTAGTCGACTACTAAAATAGTCACTGATTATTTTAATAGTCGATTAGTCATCGATTAGTCGACTAATCATTGCAGCCCTAGTGACAATGTTTTGTTGACCATTATTTCTTCTCCATAGCTAAAATTATGTTTCAATAGAGTTTGAATCTGATATGATTTGACTACGATTTAACACGTATGGTTGCTACTACTTTTAGCAAAGCAATGTCCGTTTTGTACAGTGATAATGGTCATGAACATTTTGTTGAATAATTTAATTTGATGTTTTAATGCTGACTTTTATTAGCTGAGTATTTATTCAATTGAATTTCTTGAATTACCTTCATTTTAAAACTTACTATCTCAGTTTCACGTGTATGAATTGTCCCAGAATTATCACTATAAACATGTTGGCTGCCCAGTCTTTTGAAGAGTGCATGGTTATTACAGGATTTGCATATTCAGGTCAGGCTGCGGGTCTTGTGTCGACAGGTCAGGTCGAGTTGCGGAACTAATTGGTTAAATGTGAGGGTGGTGGGGCAGGTGCAGCAGTGCACGCTGAGGTGCCGGCTCAGGAGCAGGTGTTAAAAATCCAACCTGTGAAGGACTCTGTGTGAAACTGAAAGGGTTTTTGGGTCAATATCAAACTTTAACAATGTCTAAATTGCATTTCTATGATCATATTTGGCACATGTATTAATAGAGGATGATTCCATACTATAAGAAGGTCCTTTAACTGTTAGATGTAATAGATTGACTGATAAAACTTTGTCAGTCAGACTTCTTCGGCACGTGACAGAACAAAAAACGCCTGTTTTATTTTTACCTCCGTCTCACATCCACCCACCCAGGGAGGCCAGGGGACCCACGGGTGCTACCTCAGGTCCTGCGCGCCGACCTGTCTGTCAGTGTTACTCACAGTGGTTTGAATGCGGCGTGACAGGTGCCAATCTGGCGCCTGGCGATAACGGTGTCACCCAGCCGGCGCTCGGAGGCAACCTTAGCAGCCGGCCGCCTTAACAGATGCAAACATTTGAAGTAGTCGGGTAGTTGAGGAGTAACAATGGCGTTGTTGCATTTTGGTGGATCCTGAAATGTGTCTCGGACATTCTTTGTGGTTGATTTATGGGGTCTGAGATGAAGTGATGGCCTGTTTACTGCTTGGATGGGTTTTTGTGTTGTGTGTGACATTTACCTTTGCTGTCACATGGTTTATGCATGAAGCTCCTGATGCTTCTGGACTGGAAACAGTGAAGTTGCAGTTATCATATTTACATCACATCAGTAGGTGTCGTATATTCTCTTGATGACGTTCCTGGTGGCTGTTTGACCTCCGAGAGGTCGTCTAAAGCAGCAAATGTCAAAGCTTTCAGCCCCTGGATATACGTGTGATCACCATTGTGTCAAAACAAATGCTGATGAAGATAATTACAACATCAGGTGGTATGATAATGACATGGATTACCAGTTAAATGTATTGCATATCAGGGGGGCAGAAACAGAAACCTGCACCGGTTCCCAAAGGAGAGGTTTGGCATTTCTGCTCACATAACCCCCTTCCTGTTTACATGGCAGTGCATGTGTGTGTGTTGGGGGTAGTAACAGGTGTCTGGAGCAATGGCACACACGCCAACTCACACTTACAGTGCGTGCATACATTAGTCCTGTACATTTGATAACCAAGAGAGCTGCAATGCTGCAGACCAACAAACAACAAAAGCAGTTGTTTCTTCATGACACATCACGGCATTTCCAGCTGCAGTTGTGCGACCAGAACTGAGTCTTTTTTGGCATCACATCTCGACATTTCCAACGGCGACCGTGGCACCAAAACTGGGTGTTTTTTAGTGACACATTGTGACACTTCTAGCAGCGACTGTGGCACCACATGTTTTTTTTGCGAGACGAGACAGTATTTCCAGGTGCAATTGTGGCACAGAAACAGGGTGATTACTGGCAACATATCACAGGAACGCAACATTTTAAAAGGCTAAAATTGGGTGTTTTTTAGCAACACATTGCAGTATTTCTAGCAGCAATTATGGCACCGAAACTGGGCAATTTTAGCGAGATAAAGCAGCATTTTCAGCTGCAATCGTGGCACTGAAACTGGGTGATTTTAGTGACACATTGTGGCATTTCTAGCAGCAATTATTGCAGCAAAACCAGGTGCTTTTTAGCATCACATCACGACATTCTCAGCAGCAACTGTGACACCACAACTAGGTAAGTTTTAGTGACAAATTGTGACATTTCCAACAGGGACTATGGCACCAAACCTTGGTGTTTATTAGCGACACGTTACAAGGTATTTTTTTGGAACACATTGCAACATTTCTAGCAGCGATTATGGCACCAAAACTGGGCATTTTCAGTGAGATAAAGCAGCATTTCCAGCTGCAGTTTGGCACTAAAACTGGGTGATTTTAGTGACACAGCTAGACACATTTCTAGCTGTGATTGTAGCACCAAACCCGGGTGTTTTTTGCAACACATTGGAACACTTTGCAGCATTTCAAGCGGCTAAAACTGGTGTTTTAGTGACTCATTGTGACATTTCTAGCAGTTATTATGGCACCACACCTGGGCATTTTTAGCAAGACTAGGCAGTATTTCCAATTGCAATTGTGGCACTGAAACTGGGTGATTTTTAGCAACATGTCACAGGAACGCAGCATTTTAAAAGGCTAAAACTGGCTCTTTTTTAATGACACATTGTGACATTTCTAGCAGTTGTTATGGCACCAAACCTGGGCAATTTTTAGCGAGACAAGGCAGCATTTCCAGCTGCAGTTGTGGCACTGAAACTGGATGTTGGTAGTGACACATTGTGGTGTTTCCAGACATGATTGTGCCACCAAAACTGGGTGTTTTTTAGCATTACATCCTGGCATTTCCTGCAGTGACTGTGGCACCAAAACTGGGTATGTTTTAGCGACACATTGTGACATTTCCAACGGCGACTGTGGCACCAAACCTGGGTGTTTTTTGCAACACATTGCTGAGTAATGTGCTGAGCATTTCAAGCGGGTAAAACTAGGTGTTTTTAGTGAGACAATGCAACATTTCCAGCAGCAACTGTGGTGCAAAAACTGGGTGTTTTTTACTGACACATTGTGACATTTCTAGCAGCGACTGTGGCACCACACCTGGGCATTTTTAGCAAGACAAGGCAGCATTTCCGGGTGCAATTGTGGCACTGCAACTGGCTGATGTTTAGCAAAGCAGTATTTTCTCAGCTGCAATTTTGGAACTGAAACTGGGTGTTTTAGTGACACAATGTGACATTTCTAGCAGCGATTATGGCACCAAAACTGGGCATTTTTAGCAAGAAAAGGCCGTATTTCCAGCTGCAGTTGTGGCACTGAAGCTTGGTGTTTTTTAGCAACACATCGCAGCATTTCCAGCTGTGATTGCGCTACCGATAGCAGGCATTCTAAGCCAAAACATGACCTTTTCCTAACTATAACCAAATGGTTTCTGTGTCTAAACAAAATCACACTTTAACCACAGTGGTTTCCGCATATCTGCAGTATATGAACGTGCCAATGTTACATATCAGTTGTTTGCAGAAACATATAATGCCAGTGTTTCTTGACAAGTACAGCTCAACCTTTAAGAACAGTTGCATAATCTCTTCTGTGACTCTGGAGGAGCTTTGTCAGGTCTGAGAAAATAACCTGAGTGATAAAAGCTGGGTTTTCTTGGCTTGTGCTCAAAAAAGTTACAAGAGAAAACAGAAAATGTTGGGACGTGGAGATGTGTGGGGATATACCATGCAGGGGCCGTCTATTTAAAGGCATGTCACTGCGTTATGGAAAGTGTTGAGTGCAGTGTTTTTAGAGCTTAACCATACCAGTGACTCGACCTCTGCTGCATCAAATTTGACTGTTCTTTTTTAAAATCTGTGTCTTTAAAGTTCCCTAACTTTATGAAAGTGCAATGCACGACTGCTGGAGTGCACCTTTCGCTCCGTGATCTTCACCCGTGAGCAGCTATAGCACCAAGAATGAATAATTATTGTCAGAAAGGATCAGAGTTGCATCTGCAATTCTTTATCTGAGCAACATCTGTTCTGCATAGTTGCTGGATGGGTGATAGTTTTTGTTTAATGGCTCCCACCTCACACGCACACACACATAGGAACCCTGAAGTCCAGCCCCGTCTTCCTCTTGTTGTCTCCTTGCCCTCCCTCTCAGCAGATTTCCCTTCACAAGCCTCTCTGCTCCTCCCACACACTGGAGATCAATTTGTCTTGCCGACAGGAATCCATATTTTTCTCATCGCAGGTACCGCTTCTTCCAGGACCCCCCCACTCCCTGCTGCATCCCGCCCCCGGTCCCACCCCGCCATCACCTCTCTGCAACCGTCCGTCCACCTCCCCGCGCCCAAGAGCAGCTGAATCAGCTCTCAGCCCCACACAGACTCCAACAAACACAACAGGAACGCTTTGCTCCTGTACATAACTGCATGTCAAATCCCTTAAAAAGACAAACACCACCACGCATGCTTGCCCACACATACCCTTGCATACACAAACACAACTGTCCCCCTGTTCTTTTTCAATTTACACTGTCTGAGTGGTAAAACCTGCGGGTCCCTGCGGCTCTTTTGCAAAGGTGTTCCATCACTCTGCGGCGAAACCTGGAGGGGGAAAAACTAATGCACTCAAAAGTGGGTAGAAGAAGAGGAAGAGGGGAAAAAGCAGCAGCTTGATATCAACAGGGGAGTGCATGAGGGAGGGAGGCATTTTACAACACGTTTTTCTCTCACCGTTGTCTACCTTGGTCCAGGGAAAGACCGGCGGGCTCCCTCGTGGCGTCCGCCGCGATCAATACTACACAAGAGTTGAATTAGACCTCAAGTGGAGCGCATGTCTACCTTGGCGGAGGCAGGGGCCGACCTGAAATCCCTTGAACATTTACTTTCTTTCCACCGAGTTAACCAATAACTGGATGAAATGAGAGGGAAAAGAGCAGCTGTCTTT
Organism: Epinephelus moara; assembly: GCF_006386435.1. NCBI lineage: Eukaryota > Metazoa > Chordata > Actinopteri > Perciformes > Serranidae > Epinephelus > Epinephelus moara. Next base: position 17,365,171 of record NC_065520.1, read on the forward strand.
CCTGTTTCTTATCTCTGCCTTTTTTTTTTCTCCCCCTCCGTCCTCTCCCTCTCCGTCTCTCCCCTCCTCGTCCTCGCCTCTCGCCGTCGCTCTCGGCGCTCAAACTCTCAGTATCTGTTTTGCTCTAAAAGAGTCACTTGAGCAGAAGTGAAATGCACAATTAGCAGATATCCAGAAGAAATGGGACACACACACACACACACACATGCACGCACATGTGCAAGGGATGCATGCATGTGTAAGCATTGTAGCTACACACACACACACACACACACACACACATTTTTTCCTTAATTTAATCATGTACTCTCATTGACATTGACTCATGCTTCAGCGGCTTCCAGGGACAAATGTTTTTCAAAGCAGGAAAAAGTGAGACATCATTGCTTTAATGTCGACATGTCGGAGATATTACTGTCGTTTCATCTCCAGTTTGCTTGTTGGTGCACTGTTCAGCTGTCAATCAGACAGCGAGGGCTGTGTCGTAGCCTGGTGGATGTTCAGTCGTAGCAGAACAGCCAAACAAAAAGGCAACAAGAGAAAACTTTCGTCCGTCTTGTAAGTTTTCGGAGCAGGTCCCTGCAGGTTTTTTATTCGTTAAAGCCCTTAGAGAGCTGTCTGACAAAGGAGCAGTGACGAAAATATGACGTAACCTGCAGGTTACAAGATCCTCCACAACAAGATTGAATGAAAACACTTGATTTTCAGCAGGTTTTATGCTCTCAATAAATGCAAATGTTGTGTTTCCTGCTGCAAGAGGACGTTATTCAGCACAGTTACAGCGCACGTGGTTCTCTATGATTCACACGATACAGAATGAGTACAAATCTCAGACCATCTGATCATGCATCACAGTCCTACGGGGAAAAAAAAGGAGAAACTGCAGAGATTTTGTGCTGCAAATGGCGTTTTTAAATCTCTTTTCTATTTGCATATTTTTGAAATATTGTTGGGGGATTAATGTTTGTATTTATTTGTATTTATTTAACCAGGAGTAAAAGACTTACTGGGATTAAAATTCAGTTTTTCAAGACAAGAGCGTCCTGGCACCAATAACCAAAAACCAAAATCAATAAATAAATTAAACCACCACGTCAGGAAGGTCGCTCTTAAAATGTTACCCTGTTGAAAATATAATAAGTGATATAACTTTTTTTAATACTCCATCAAAGTAATGTAACTTCCACTTGATTACTTCTTGGGAACTTTTCTAACAAATGTTTTAAACTGAGTATTAGAGCTGAAAAGTGTTCGGGAAGGTGTCATGGACAGAAACAGAATGAATCTTATATTCTACATATACGCTTTGTATTGGTACATATTCTTAGTAACTGCAACAGATTATAATTACATTTATTTTGTATTTTAATATAACTAATTACTCCCCAACACTGCGTATAACAATTAAAACTGAAACACACACATCGCACAATTGACCTATGGCTAAGCCACGCCCCCCTCCACTCACTCGGACAGACTATCAACATTCAGTGAGCGGCGCTATGGCAGGTGTCACAGTACACGGCATTTCGCAGGAGGCAATTGATGATTTTTGGGGACATAACGATCAGATGTCATTGAGAAGTAACCAAAAGGGCCTAAACTACGCATTGGAGGGATATATTCATCATTTTATTGTTGAGAAGGTCGATGAAAAGCTTAAATTACAAGCCAAAATTTACAGGTCACAGTGTACGCTTGTGAACCGCATCTGGTTGCCGTCACCATCAAAGACAACAAGTTAAAGTGCCACTGAAGTTAAGGTTTTTGGCTCAGAATATGAGAAAAGGATAACGGCCTTTTTACCATCTTTACCAAGAGTGTCTCTCCGTTAGTTTGGTGCTACAGTATTTACACTGAATCATTCAGCATAACGTTTGCCAACCTTTGTTATCTCTGCCATTACAGATAAGTTAATGAAGCTAAGCTCCAGAAGTTAACGTTAGCTTAACTAGAGCCCTTTGGACAACAGCTAACAATGATGTACGATCACCAAAGTACAAAACTAGAACAAAATAGGCTAATGAACTCCCAGCAAACAAGGTGACATGATGAACAACGCAGCTAGGAGCTAACGTTAGGCTAACTTTAGCTAACGTTAGCTAGAGATGTTAAAGATAACTTTATATTTCTTTCCAGCAAAGTGACAATATGTTGCCTCAAACACAATGTTGACTTACCTTAGAACAGATGTAGACATCATTGTTAATCTTATTCACGTTGAGTTGATGTTGTGGTCTAACGTTACCACACAACTTTATCCGAAAAAGCTCATAAAACCGAACAAACTGACTTTCTGTAATGCATTTCAATGGACGTCCAGGCAGAGAATGTCCCAGTGTATGGGAATGGCTATACGCACTGTGATTGGCTCATCACGTTTGAGGGCGGGGCTTAGCCATAGGTCAATTGTGAGTGCTATTTTCGCAAATAAGCATGCAAAAGAATGTGTTATGTTTCCGCATATGCATTGTTTTCCGTGCAAGAAGCCTACGTTGATGTTACACGTGACGTAGGTGAAGTGGCGTCCCAGTTCATAGGTAAAATTCCCTACCCCTCAACACTACCCCTGTCTATCTGGCGAGTGCGCTTGAAACCACGGGGTAAGTCCTTGCAGCCAAAACAAAAACTTCCCTTACTTTTTTGTCAGATGCAGATCTGAATGCATTTATTTGATATAAACACCCAAAATACCCCAGATTTAAAGAAAAGAAACCAACATAATGTGACTACAAGTGAAGGAAATTTGGTGCGTCTCTGCCTCTTCAGTGCAGCAAGGACGGAGTGATTCTTACTTTGCTCTGTTGGCAGGACACAGAACGAGCTCATTTCCATCCTCATCGTCATCCCTTCATGCACCTGCCCCTTCCACTGCTGAACCAGGTAGGTGCTTTTTATTCCTGCCAGATGCCTCCTGCTGAATTTGGGTCAGGAACACACACACACACGCACACACACCAACAAACACACGCTGCCTCTCCTGGATCAATAGGAGGCACTCAGTGCAGCTGACGCCCTCTCACACCTGATACTTCGCCCAAACACCCTACAACCCCCCCACACAACACACACTCCAACCTGGCGAGGGACCAATTACACCAACCGGAGGGAATTACCCAGAGTCCCCCTCTTGTCTGGAGTGATATCTCCGAGGATTACAGGTACTTAGCTCCCATTATGTCTGCTCTATTACCTGCCCGCCGCCTCTTAACACACACCAGCCTCTTTTGTGTTCGCCTGTTTGCACAACAATCCCTCCCATCGGCCCGCTACCTTTTCACTTCTCAATGGCCGCTTTGTGGGGTTGGGAAAGGTGTGTGTGTTCATCCATTTCGTGTGTGTGTGTGTGTGGGAGGGGGTGGCAAACAGGCACACACATTTTCTTACTCCTACTCGCCTCTCTCTCCAGGTACATGCTGTCTTACTTAGCGCATTTTCACGCTTAACAGTTTTTATTAACACACTCTCTTCGTCTCTCACACACACTTTCTTTCTCTCTCACACACACGCACTCACTCACCTGCCCACTCTTGTCACAATCTCTCTGTATAGTCAGCAGACGCACTTTTCAATTAAAGATGCAGTTTTTGCAGGCAGACGCGCACACACACACACACACACACACACACACACTCGTCTGTGCAAACACACCTGTACGCACGCTCACTCCTCAAACACCCACTTTCTCCTGACCCACGCTCACTTATACAAATTATCTCCTTGTTGCCAGACACACACACTCATTTCATCTCGCACACTTTCTCCGAGCGCACACACACTCATAAACACACAGTGGCCTCGCACACACACACACACACACACTCCCAGACAAGAGGTAAGCTGATCTCTCTGACAGACAGACGACTGGCAGTTTGGAGAGCCGAGGGCGCTGAGAAGGTAATTACCCGTGACAGACGTACCTGTGTAGGTTTCACCTTCTCCTCCTCTTCCTCCCTCCTCCTCCTCCTCCTCCTTGGCTCACTCCAACCTGCACTTATCACAGTTACCATCTCACCGCAGCCACTGAAGAGATTTAATTGGAAGATTAAGGTGTTTTAGGCATCGATTTCATGTCGACTCTGTTTATTTTTTCCTCCCTCCTGGGTGCAGAGGCGCGTTCCCACCACTGGAGGCGCTGTGCTGTGTTGTGTGTGGAGTAATGTGATGCTATAAGGCCACACTTAGTGAACAGGAAGCTGTGTTGAGGGCAGAGGCATGGCATATCTGTCTCTTCCATATTTAGTTCTCATGGTTAGGGATGCAAATTGATACCAGCGCCTTTATTGATCCTGATTATCGGCTCAATTCTTTGTCGATTCCCTGAATGATTCCTGATCAGTTTTCTGGGGGGGAAATGAAGAAGGCCTCCACAGGTTTTCCCCATCAGTGCAACTGTTTTATCATCTCTGAGATTCCACGCAGTTTAGACACAGAGTACCGAATAGGCAGATTCATTTACAGACATTTAAGCATCACCTTTCTTTGTGAAATGACGCCATGTTTTGCACCGGTTCTTCCTCTTCGCGATGACTCCTTCTTGTTGCAAGTTTTCCGCAGTGTAGATTTGAGTTTGGTGTCTTTGATTTGCAATGCACACGAGTTAGAAGACATGCCAGCACTGTTTAAAGGAATTAATAAACTCAGAGGTATATGCTTCTGATGGGTCGCACAATTCGGAGCCGGCTCTCAAGTTGAAGTGGTTCTCGATTCCCATCTGTCGTCATGGCTTTGTTTCAAATGTGCTCTCACTTCTAATGCAAATATTTGAGTTGATTACACCAATATCTGATGAACGTTGAGCCCTAGATGGCTGAAACCAGTAGCTTCTCGAACTGAACCTGTTGAACGGAGGTTGTCTTGACTTAGTTTGGAACTTGCCTGAAAGATGATGTGAATGATTTCAACAATGTTTTCCTTCTAAATCTCTAAATAATAACTGAACGGTATATATTCCAACTCCAAGAAATAGAAAACTAAACATCAGATGCAGTGTGTTACCGGCTCGCCCTTTTTCCCCTGTAAGGGTGGTGGCCTTGTGGGTAACCTGTGAGGGTCTAAGTGGAGGGAAGCAGCTCTCTTTTGTGTCATGATGAAGACGCCAGGTGCCAAAGAGTGCTGATAGCAGACGGTTAAAGTGTCGAGATGAGCGCAGGGCTGCTGTTCAACCTCATGAGAAGGCCATGTTTGTTGTTTTGTGGTGAAGACTGCATGGTCCAGACCGCTAGAAGCTAGTTACCAGCTAATAACGAGCCTAAAATTAATGTTAATAAGTCAGCTTGTTCCCAAGTACAGTTCGGAGCTGGTAGGCTGTCACAGAGACATCAGGAATTTGCTGACAAATCTGCTGTATCTGTCTCTAACAGAGTGGTTCAGTGTATTTGTGGACATTGTTTTTAGATGTTCTCCGTATGTTAGTTTCAGAATTACAAGACCCCTCAAACAGCCAGTGTTATGGACATTTAGTTAGATTGATTGAATTTATTTGATAGATTAAATACAGTACACAAATGTGCAAACGGTACTAAAGTTCGTCAGAGTATGCCGATAAAGTCACATGACTTATTGTCATTGCTGGCCTGACGTCAAGGCTAGCAGGCATGAATGGATAATGATATTCAAATACTACTAATATTAAATTTTTACACTAATGCACAGAATAAAAAGACATATAAACATTAAGGCGCTTGCACATGACAAGCTTTAAAAATCTCTTGATATCCGCTGTGCCATTGTTTCCGTATGGAAGCTGGCATTAACGCTGACGTCGGGGTACTTTTTGACTTGCACTAATGCACCAGCAGTTCTGCGCAATGCTAGCTCATGGATAGCTCACCATATTATCAACTCCCTCCCCTCAGTCTTAAAGACCATCGGAAAACATCACATAAACAACATTAAAAGAAGAAAAAAGAATTCTAATTCTCTCTTTTACGACTTCATAACTCTAAAGGCGCTTGCACGATTGCCGATTTGCCAACGCCGCAGCGCTTGCCATTGGCTTGACCCAACGCTGATCTCTCCTCCATCTTGCAGTCGGATCTTTACATTTTTCATTGGCTCTACACGGAAAGGTCAGCGTCAAACGGGGTCGAAGTTCAACAAAATGTAACTTTCGGTGTTGCGTTGTGGGCTTCACCGGCGTTTAGACGTGACGCCGAAAGTTAAATTTTGTTGAACTTCAACCCCGTTTGATGCTGACCTTTCCGTGTAGAGCCAATGAAAAATTTAAAGATCCGACTGCAAGATGGAGGAGAGATCAGCGTTGGGTCAAGCCGACGGCGAGCGCTGCGGCGTTGGCAAATCGGCAATCATGCGCAAGCGGCTTTAGAGTCCTAGAGTTTAGAGTTATGAAGTCGTAAAAGAGAATTAAAAAGCACTCAACTTAAAACTGTCCTGGAAAAGATGAAAGGATGTTTCATGATACTACCTTTCTTTTTTCTTTTAATGTTGGTTATGCCATGTTTTCCAATGGTCTTTAAGATTGAGGGGAGGAAGTTGATAAAATGGCGAGCTATCCATTGCGCAGAACTGCTGGTGCATTAGTCCTTGATTGGCAAGGTCCCGGGCCAGCATTGCCAACACAAAAGGAATGGGTGGGGTGGTTCACTATACTTTCCGCACTCACGCAAAGTGCTAGTGCTGTCCCGATTCTCAGTGTGAAGATTAAGGACTGTATGTCCCTTACTTTTGAGATTTTCCAGCACCACACTTGGCGATGAGTGCTATCCCAGATTCCCTTGCGCATCATCGGCCGAGCCCAGCCGAAATCAGCCGAGTCCGTACGATTTATTCAAAGCAAGGTGGCGGCGGAAAGCGGTAAAAAGAAGAGTTATAACTGTGAGTATTTTCCTTGCAAATATGAGTTTAAAAATTCTGATAAGCATTGTAATATCTTAGTTAAATGTCATTTTATGGATTTTAGACCTCTTTGTAGCATAAACACAAACACATTTTTTCGCTAACGATCGATAGTAACGTTAGCCGTCGCGGTGCACACAAGCCGTAACATTAGCGTCGTTCAGTTAACGTTACGAAATGTCATTTTTCTCAGTGGTAATGTTAAGTTTTATCAATATACATGAAATGTTTGCACTGACATTTTTGTCATCTACTGTAGCCGCAGCTGCAGACGGCATGATTCGCATCGTTCGTCTGTAACCTTCTTCTTCTACGACTACTGATGACGTAACGTACCTTCTTCTTTTTCTTCTTCTTCTTTTGAATTGACAGACTGGACGGAGCTTTGGCGTATTTCTGCCCGCCACAGTTTGAAGACGCATCTGCCTTTAAGGGGTGTCCCATTTCTAAGTCTCAAGATAGCCCTAACACTTGGTTTTTAAGGGTTAGTGAGATCGAGGGTTGAAGATCAAGGATGACCCTCATTAGTTTTTTGGGGGCTTTTGGAAGCTTATCTTTGGTTCTTGTAGTTAGACTGCTCTACCGGGTTTTGCAGGTGTAATCAGAGTGACTTTGAACCAATGATGTAGGAAATGTCCTCATAGTTTTCCTATGGTCTGCACAAACCAGTGTTTTGTTTTAAAAAGCTGCCTGCATCTCCCCGTCTCCTCTTAAGAGCTTATTTATAGGACCGTGTCTGTGCTTCATGTGCAGGTATTGCTCTGTGCACTGAACATTTTTATTCAACACAGGAAAATGAGTCACTTTACATACAATTCAAACCACAAGTAAACAGAAAGATGCAACTTTCCTGGAAGTCACACTTAGACTAAACTGATATTTGCACATTGTAACTGTGTGTGGAAAGCATGAAAACATGCACCTACTGTTCCTACACACATTTACATACTGTTAATAATTTCACGTCTTCTTTAAGCCAGGTGTTAAGGGGTCCCTGAGGTCGCTTTTCATCAGGAATCAACAACCTGTTATACACACCAACTACCTTCCCTTTCTTCCCCCTCGTCAGCCGCAACCATCTGGCACCACGCCACAAAAATAGACTCAAAAGCGTTGGTAACAATTAGTAGTCACTGTACCCGGGGACCACACAACAACCCACCTGATTTTCATACCCTGCATTTTGTTGCCCCCCCCCCCCCCCCCCCCCAACCCCCACCCCCTCCCCCGCCCTCATCAGGACGCTATCAATAGCCAGACACCTGTTTCCTGCCAACGCAAGCTAGGCCCTCTATGGCTGCACCTGTATGTGCTTACACAAGAGCCTCGAGAGGAGTATTTATGTGGATGGGACTGCAGGGCTGATATCAGGCTCTGCTAATGCAATCACAGGAAGGACAGGGAACACACGAGTGTGAAGCAAGCCAACGGTGGGGTGAATTCACTTGAATCAAATCAGGATGTGGATTTTCAAAAGAAGCTCAAACGGGAAATCTTTTGACCCTAAAATGACTATTCAGATGATTAAAATGATTGGTGTGCACGTAGGCTAATGGCGGGGGAAAATAGTTGAAAGGGGACAACGAACATTAGTGTTTGTCCAGATGCTGAGATTTGAGACCGATTCTGACAAGTCAGCCTATTCTGACAAGAAATAACGACACACACGAGCCATCTGAAGGCATTTTCTGCTGCTAGGGAATTTCTGAGTCGCACATGTGGTATACACCTTACCTAACTGTATCTACCATATACTTCTCTACTGATACTGTACTTGCATGTCTGTGTCCTGGAACATGGATCTATCCTGTTTCTCTACTTGTGTTTGCTTCTATCTTTCTCTCATCTGGATTGAATGTCCGTGATAATGCGTCTCATATGCCGTACAGATTGTAAAGCCCTCTGGGTCAAACTTGTAAACTTGTGATTTTGGGCTACTTCAACTGACTCAACCTCTCATGCTAGATAGCCCTTCAGCCCGTCATTTGCTTTAAACAAAACCAAGAGCGACTCATTAAGACACAAACTCCACAATGTCAAGTGATGATCGTCTGCCTCAACTAGAAACGCAGTCAGTCAGTCTCCCTCACAGCCAGCCATCCATTACCTCTAAACCAAACAGAGAGCCAGACATCGAGGAACAAACTGCAGAGTCAAGCATGGAAGGGCAGGTGATTAATGCCAACACAGTGTTTCCCTGTTCGTGGCCAAAGTGTTATTGATTTGATTTTGGAGGGGCGAGAAAAGGTTAGCGTTTGCAGGCCGTGGTTTGAGGTCGCCGGCGTGTGATGGGAGGAGTAATGACCCCTCCCTCCTCAGTGGGAGCTAGCGAAGCGGTCAACCAGGAAATGGAGACAATCCCCAGCCAGGCGCCAAACGACGTTGTGTCCTTTACACCGCCGATATGTGTGAAGTGGACATTCACCGGCTATTGAGTGCCACATACTCCTACACCTCACAGCCATTATAAGTTTGAGATGGCCAAAATGGCAATATGGAGTAGCAGACAGTGTGAGGTGGAGAATAGAGGCTCATATTACTGTGGGTTTCAGCCAAGACCCACTTTAAACTCAGTATATGCTTGCATATGTTTCTATAAACTGGTACAGTAGCTGCACGCTCCATGAACCCAAGAGGAGGTACCAATCAGTTGGCAGTGAAAGCAGCAGCACAAATGGTGACATTAATAGCACTTAAACTAATTAGATCAAAAGTTAGACCAACACAAGTCCAATATTATGTGCCTTTTGATAAAAAACTTGATATGCAAAAGAAAATATTGGCATTGTATGTTTCTGTAAACCATGGATGTTACATTCGTACATTTTATGCGAATCATTTCGTTTTCAAAAGTGACGTAGTTCCAATTACATGTATATGAGCTGGCTTTGTCATCAGGAAGGGGAGGGCATGGTGGATAGCGTGCCATCTAGGTGACAAAGACGACTGTTTGAGTCCAACAGACAACAAATCGGCGGCATTTCCAGGTGTGATTGTGGCTAAAAAAACAGGTATTTCAAGCTAAAACGTGATCTTTTCCGAATATTAACCAAGTGGTATTTGTTCCAAAACATAACCACGTGTTAACCGCAGTTCTTCACCTACATAAAAACGTACAAATGTGACGTAACTGTGCTGTGCAGAGGTGGACGAGGCCAACGTTTATTTTGGCGGTTGGGTTTGGCTTAGCGTCCATATGACGTTTTTATGCCCCCGTGCCAGCAAAAGCCGAGGCAGGAGTTGTTTTTGGGTTAGCTGTCCATCTGTCCTGATCTCATGAATGCAATATCTCAGGGATGACTTGAGGGAGATTCTTCAAATTTGGCACAAACGTCCACTTAAACTAAACTGATTACAATTTAGTGGTCAAAGACTAAAGTTCACTGTGACCTCACGTCCGTCCCATTCTTGGAAACTCAGGACAGCGTCCTTTAAATTTGGCACAAACTTCCTCTTGAACCTAAGATAAACTGACTAGATGTTGGTGGTCAAAGGTCAAGGTCATTGTGACCTCACGTCCGTCCCATTCTCGAAAAACCCAGGACAGGATTCTTTAGATTTGGCCTCCATATGGACCCATGATAAACTGACTAGATGTTGGTGGTCAAAGGTCAAGGTCACTGTGACCTCACGTCCGTCCCATTCTCGGAAACACAGGACAGGATACTTTAGATTTGGCACAAACTTCCGCTTGGCCATAAGACAAACTGACTAGGTGTTGGTGGTCAGAGATCAAGGTCACTGTGACCTCACATCCGTCCCATTCTCGAAAAACCCAGGACAGTATTCTTTAGGTTTGGCACAAACTTCCTCTTGGACCTAAGAAAAACTGACTAGATGTTGGTGGTCAAAGGTCAAGGTCACTGTGACCCCACGTCCGTCCCATTCTCGGAAACTCAGGACAGTGTTCTTTAAATTTGGCACAAACTTCCTCTTGAACCTAAGAGAAACTGACTAGGTGTTGTTGGTCAAAGGTCAAGGTCACTGTGACCTCACGTGCGTCCCATTCTCGGAAACCCAGGACAGGATTCTTTAGATTTGGCACAAACTTCCTCTTGGCCCTAAGACAAACTGACTAGATGTTGGTGGTCAAAGGTCAAGGTCACTGTGACCCACGTCCGTCCCATTCTCGGAAACTCAGGACAGGATTCTTTAGATTTGGCACAAACTTCCTCTTGAACCTAAGAGAAACTGACTAGGTGTTGTTGGTCAAAGGTCAAGGTCACTGTGACCTCACGTCCGTCCCATTCTCGGAAACTCAGGACAGTGTTCTTTAAATTTGGCACAAACTTCCTCTTGGCCCTAAGACAAACTGACTAGGTGTTGGTGGTCAAAGGTCAAGGTCACTGTGACCCCACGTCCATCCCATTCTCGGAAACTCAGGACAGTGTTCTTTAAATTTGGCACAAACTTCCTCTTGGCCCTAAGAGAAACTGACTAGGTGTTGTTGGTCAAAGGTCAAGGTCACTGTGACCTCACGTCCGTCCCATTCTCAGAAACCCAGGACAGGATTCTTTAGATTTGGCACAAACTTCCTCTTGGCCCTAAGACAAACTGACTAGGTGTTGGTGGTCAAAGGTCAAGGTGACTGCGACCTCACGTCCATCCTATTCCTCGAAACGCAGGACAGGATTCTTTAGATTTGGCTTCCATCTGGACCCAAAATAAACTGACTAGATGTTGGTGGCCAAAGGTCAGGGGCACTGTGACCTCATGTCTGTCCCATTCTCGGAAACCCAGGACAGGATTCTTTAAATTTGGCACAAACGTCCACTTAAACTCAACTGATTACATTTTGGTGGTGAAAGACTTAAGTTCACTGTGACCTCACGTCTGTCCCATTCTCGGAAACAAAGGACAGGGTTCTTTAGATTTGGCTTCCATCTGGACCTAAGACAAACTGACTAGACGTTGGTGGTCAAAGGTCGCTCTGTTTCAGGCAGACAGTCATATTAGATGGGGCAGGCCTTGTCACCGTGGTAGCCAAGAAAATAAGTAAGCATTCAGAGTTTGTTTTGACTCAAGTTGTCGAAGTAATTTCATAATTATACACTTTGGAATCTTGCATGTAGCTCACAGTTTGTGCATGAGCAGAAGGCCCCGGTACATTTCTAAGGTACAGCACATCAAGGTTAGATAGGGTATAATTATTCCTAACATGACTGTTTTGCTTCAGTCACTTCTCCCTCTCATGTGACTGGAAGCTGTGATCTCGCCACGCAGTAACCACGGAAATTAAATAACTGCAAAGCATGAAAAAACGTAAATAAATGAGATTCATCCAGAGCAGGGTAAGACATGTTCCCTTGTACATCAGGTACATGACAAGATCACACTCTCGGAGTCGAGTTAATTTTCGTACCCCCCCCCCTCGCCCCTCCATCCTTACCCTCCCTCCATTCTCTGTCATTTTCAGGGAAAAAGGTGCCGTAGCCACATGACAGTAATTAACAACTGACAAAAATATCCCCTCCCTTAACATGAGGTGGGAAATCACAAAAGCTGGAGTTATTTTCTCATTAATTTGCCAGCCCGGCTCTCTTTTACGCTCTGAGACAGCAGCACAAGACCTGAGGTACGAGCTTAATAAGGCACCATACTGTTTGTTTGTATGAGGTTAGAGGGGAGAGGTACTGCTGTTGACGTACAGTGTGATCCGTCAGGTTCACTGGAGATCACTTTTCAGCATTTCAGTATACCTAGAATTAAGCTCCAAGTATGATTATTGTCCTCTGTGGTAACACTGGCACATGAATTAACTCTGTGTCAAATCCCCTGTTTATTCCAATGGACGCAACTTTTCCAGGATGTCTCGATGTATAATCAGAGATAGTCTGTCTATTTGAATTTAAATATATATATTTCTTTTCTGCACATAACGCATAGTTTTTCTTCAACCGTGATAATTATCTGCTGCTATTTTGTCCCTTCGACACACCCTTACTTGTAGTCAAGCCCCCACAGCAGCTTCCCACTTCCTGCTCCAAACAGAATTGGAGCAAAATCTGCCAGACAGCTCAGCTGACAAGTCAAAAGTATTATGCGGCTTGTGTTAAACAGAATTAAATTGTCACCGAAGTACTTTGAGTTGAGCTACTTACGAGCTGCAGCTAATCAGACCGATGTTAGCAGACAACCGCGTCGCCAGAGACGATAAAGAACTATTTCGAAGTGTGCGATTCGCCACAGATCTGTGGATGAATGTAAATCAAAGAAGTTAACGTCCTCAGGTCGGCATGTTGTCACCAGTCATATGCCTTCCAGTCGCAGGGAACAATAGCTTCACACATGCGCGACCTGTTTGAATCAGAGAAAGCAACTAAACTGGAAATTCTAAAACGTGCAAATGCTGTTGGAATCAAAATTATCTCAGTGACTGCACATAATATTGACATTGATTGGACATTACACTCCTTTGCTTTCACGTTTGACCTACAGAGGAACACATATGGACATTTCAAAGACAATTAGCACAGACACTGTACAGTATATATCAGCAGCAGTGAGACTCCTTTTCATCATAAAGTAAATTATATTTATTCATTTGACCCCCAATCCAGATACTCTGGTAAGAACTGCTTTATTTTTAAGCAATTAAGAATAGACAGTCCCTCCAGGATGTCGCGGCAAAAAAACCTTGGATTTGCGGCATATTTGGTCAAAAATCACATAAAAATTGTGGCATTTTTACGTGATTTTATTTTTATTTTTTTATTGTTTTTTTTTTTTATTTGGCATTTTTATGTAATTTTATTTTTAGTTTTTTATTTAAAAAAAAAATGCGGCATTTTTGTGTGATTTTATTTTTTTTATTTTTTATTTTTTTTTAAAAAAAGCGGCATTTTTATGTAATTTTATTTTTAGTTTTTTAGTTTTAAAAAAATGCGGCATTTTTATGTAATTTTATCTTTATTTATTTATTTTTTTTTAAAATGTGGCATTTTTATGTAATTTAATTTTTTTTTAAATGCAGCATTTTTTATGTGATTTTATTTTTAGTTTTTTATAAAAAAAAAAAATTGCAGCATTTTTATGTAATTTTATTTTTAGTTTTTTAGTTTTTAAAAAAATGTGGCATTTTTATGTAATTTTATTTTTAGTATTTTATTTAAAAAAAAATTGCGGCATTTTTATGTAATTTTATTTTCAGTATAATTCGGTTCATTTTGTCTACTCCAAATAGATTAAGTGTAGAAAGTTCCTTTTTACCAGGCAATGAGTTTTTAAGGAGATGTAGTTTACCTCACTTCAGTCTTCTTCAGAAGCGTCATCTGACGTGCGTCATGACGTGTCTTTATCAGCTGGTAGTATCCCGGAAGTTATTTATTTATTTATTTTTTTAATTGTGGCATTTTTATGTGATTTTTTGAAGGAAATTGTGGCAAATGACAAAAATTGCGGCTGATGACAAAAGGAGAAAAAAAAAAGTGATTTTTTTTTTTTTTTTCAATTACTCCCTCCAAAAAAATAAGTCATGTAATCACTTGCTATAATAATCAAACTGAATATAACAAAAATAGCTTTTTTTATAGTTCTCTTCTTTAGTTTTATTTAATTAGTTTCAACACATGGACTCCAATAATGTTGCAAAAAATCCTGAGTGAATATTGTAGCTCTCAAACCAGACAATGTGACTGTAAAACAACATGTAACATTTAGACATTAGACAACATTTAGAGTAGAAACCCTCCATTACCACTCTTTTTGTGTGTGTTTGGAACATAACTGGGTTCTTAAGGGGTTAGATTTAACCACAGTCATCTTTTCATTCATTCTGCATTAGTATTTTCCTCAAAGATTCAAACAATATATTTTGTTTACTATGATATGTTTGTTTCAAGAGTTTCTAGGCATGCAACTTGCATCTTTAGGCTTGATTTCTTTACAACATTTTGGCCCCTTTGTGTCTGTTGTCAATCAAAGACGCAGATCAGTTCGATGAAGAGCACTGTGGTTAATACATTTTTTTCTCATTTTCAGTTCTGTATTGGCAAATAAGTTTCCATATGTGTACCCTCCTCTACACCTCTGCATATATGACACTAGAAGCCGAGCAAACATAAAGTTTCCTTGTGACTTCTACATTTCCAACATCTGCTATCGTCCACAAGCTTCCACAAGTACATCCATATCTTGTCTGTGAGGTTAGTAATTTGTGGACTCTCAGGGACAGACAGATGGTTTGATATTCACAGATAGCAGACTTTCTCTTTCTACCCTCCCTCTGTTTATTTGGCTACCTCTACTCCTCTTAACTTTCCCTCTGCCTCAATCAATAATGGGATTTGACTGATATAGATTTTTGAAGTCCACTTCTTTCAGATTGGAGCTGGCACCACCCCCCTTTAGCACCTTAAAGCAGTGTTTGGCACACGTGGCTCCGATTGGCACCGCAGATTGTTTGTAAAGAAAATCAGATACTCACCTCCGTCATATAAAAGGACGACTCTGATTTGGCAGCTACCTGGTTTTTATCAAAAGGCCCACATCAACCTGATAATATCAGTCTCGATTGTGCATCTAGCCTTTTCTCCCACAACTCTGCGTTTTATGTCCTCTCCGTCTTTCTCTTTGCCATTCTGGCTGTGTCTCTCTAACTGCCGGAGAGCCAGACAAAGCCTCATCACAGCCATAACTACACACAGAGAAAGAAACACACCTCCTGGATGCCTGAGGGTAGCCAGAGTTTGTCATTCACATGTTTGTTCTTTAACAAGAGGGGGGAAAGGAAGACAAACGCCTCGCTGGCAGACGAACGTCCGCCTTAAGTGAAGCTACAAACCCCCTTATTTGCCCTAAAACACCCCACTCCCTGCTTCCGAGCTGTGTTGCATCAGACCGAGGGGATAGGTGCCATTACGCCTGCATATTTAAAGCCACCTAAATGTGTGGAGCAGGTGGCGCACAATGCACTCTTGTTGTTATTTGGTTCGCGCAGTCAAGATGGCAGATTTCATAATGCTTTCAAATGGCACATAACAGGGAGAAGCCTCGCAGGACTGCCAAGAACAATTTCGCCAGGAGCCAAAGTGGAGCAGCAGGCTGCAGCCCGTACCTTTGCAACAAAGAGAAAGAGGAAGGAGGATGTCTCGAAATGCACAGTGTGGGATAGTAAATCACCTTTTAACTACCGGGTTTGTGGCTGAATTCTAACAAACAGGGAAACTGTAAATGAATCTGTCACATCCCTGCAGCATGAGCAGCGGAACAGTCAATTAGAAAAATAAATAAGCACAC
This sequence comes from Epinephelus moara, assembly GCF_006386435.1. Classification (NCBI taxonomy): domain Eukaryota; kingdom Metazoa; phylum Chordata; class Actinopteri; order Perciformes; family Serranidae; genus Epinephelus; species Epinephelus moara. The sequence continues at coordinate 17,381,266 of NC_065520.1, forward strand.
AACAGGTAAAGTCTGCATGAGGAACACGAGGCCATGTGTTGTTTGACAAATTAAGAGTATATGAAGTTGTTCAAATGTCAATTAGAGGAAGTTGCTTTTGCAGTTTGGTGTGTTTCTCGTTAAAGAAAGACATTTCAAAGCTATGAGATATCGATGCATCGGAAAGACAGTTGGATTTGTTGGAAAGTGTGTAGAGACGGGAGTATTTCTGCCCACTGGTACAGCATGACATCACTATTAATGACCGGCTTTTCTTAGTAGAGGAGAAAATTGTGGAAATTTAACAGACAGCCACATTAATTCATTGTTAAAGAGGCGCGTATGATACAAATATGTGGAGGATTAGCGAAGACAAGTTGTTGTGTGCACTTTTCTGGACTTTGCTTGCGTCTTTATTGGCCTCCTGTAACTTTGCATCCTCATATGAATGAATGAATGAGCTTCATTTTGCTGAACTTAGACCCACATAAAGGGCATTACAGTAATCCAATCGTGAGCTGATGAATGCATGAATTGCCCTCTCAAGGTCCTGCCGATTGAGAAAAGGCTTCACTTTGGCCAAGAGACGGAGCTGGAAAAAGCTCGTTCTAACAACAGAACTAATGTGTTTATCGAATTTTAAACCATTGTCAAATGTTACACCAAGATTTTTTAGTTTCGTGCCAACACAATCCAGTAACTTATTAAATACAGTACTTTCATTGGGTTTCATGGACAAATAAATCTGTAAATCATCTTCATAAAGATGGAAAGACAGATTGTGTTTTGTTATTATTCATCCCAGAGGTAGCAAATACAATGAAAAGAGGATAGGACCAAGAATAGATCCCTGTGGCACCCCACAAGGTTTGTTGCTTGTGTTCGTGGACACTTTTTTGTGCCATCTCTAGGCATAGACTGTATTTCGTAATGAATGTAGCTACTGTGACATCACCCATTGGTTTGTGGACTCCCGTTTCGAAGCCTTGAGTTTGGCATTTTGGCCATTTGAAGCCAGAAGTGACCATATTTGGACGAGGAGGAGTTCAACCCCGTACAGTTGTCATAAATGTTGAAATTAGCGTGAGAAACCAAAATGGTTTTTCATCCCAGGCTGTAAACATGTTTATTTCTGCTGTAAAGTTGGGCATTTTATGACACACAACTTAATAGCGTTCCAGGCAAGTCACGCTAAACTGTCAAACCAACATGGCAGACCATGCAAGGTTTATGTTTGTTTACGATCACTTCTATCGCCAAAGGTGCCGGTTCCTTGCTCATTTGAGCAAAACGGAGGAGGAGAAACAGCGCATAAGGTCACAGATGCTATTATAGTTTGTTTTTTTTACCTTATCTGTGTGTTTGGAAACGTATTTTGTATTGATTTATTCTTGCACTGGAAACTAGCTGTTAGAGCGGCTGCCAATAATGCGTTAACATTAGCAGATTTAATCAAGGGGGGCTGCCATTGTTGTTTAGAGGGCTCTGTGACGTCAGATCGATCTGGTACGAGTTCACGGGTGGTAAGTTATGGGTTTGACTGCCATTCCGGTGCACTTTCACAGGTAGAAGGTTGTAAAAACACGGGTTACGGGTTGCCTGGAACGCACAATTAGTTCTGGAGCCAGCCTCAAGTGGTCATTAGAGGAACTGCAGTTTTTGGCACTGTCACATTGGCTTCATTTTTTAGCCTTGTAGGTTGCCGCTTGATCTTAGCAAAAGCACAATACACCAATCGCTGTCAAGTCAGTCTACAGACGATCCCAACACAAAAGTGGACAAGGGGCAACACCTGATCAAATTTTATGGTTGAAACTTATTTATTTGTGCTCATTATGTGTTACAAAATTGACCAATTTTAGCAATAGTAACAAGCTAACACGCTGTTCATTGGGAAGTACTCATTTGAGGACATTAGGACTTTTTTATTGCCTCATTTGAGGACATTGAGACTTTATCGCAGCGTTTCAAAGGCTAATTAAGGACGACAGACAAAAGGGACATTCCTAGCTTGGATTTTGGAGCAGGGAAAAATTATAGCTGTTAGATATGTTGCATTATTTGCAATAATTTTGGGTTTGTACAGCCATGTTCAGGCAGTGAAATGAACCGTTTTGAGCAGTTTTTAGACTTGAACATTGACCCCTAACCCATAGAGCAACAAAACATTGAACAAATGTTGCATATTTAATTACCCATTTGTGACTGTTAAAATAAACCCATTGTCCCCATGTGAGGACATCAATTTTCTTTTCAATAAATATTTATCAGGTCCTACTAATTCCAAATAGTTCGGAGAAATTGGGTCTCAGTGGGGTGAGAAAAAAGCATCAATGCACAGTACAATGGGCTGCCCCCCCGTCCTCTACCTCAACATAAGTAAATGAAATCATTTAAAAAATGATCTCAAATTGACAATCTCCTCTTGGTCTTGGTCTCTTGGCGAAGCTTTGCCGCTACGTGGAGGAACTCGGCAGGGACTCGTGTCTCATCCGCCCGTTCAAATAAGCCCACAGATGTCGAGAGGACTCCCCCACCAACACCGCCGCGCGCACACGCACGCACACACACATTCGACCCACCTCCAACACTGTTTGTAATGAAATCTAACACTTGGAAGAGGAGAAGTGGACCGACCACCTGTGCATCCAATTGTTCGGCATTCGCAGACACACAGGAGAGAAAAGAGAGAAGAGGAAGAGGGGGAGAATGGGTAGAGGAATCAAAGCCGCACAACACACACTGATACACACATGCAAGCACTGAGAGAGGAAGAAAGGAACACAAACCATTTAGGACATTTTAAGAAAGAAAACGGGTTGGCAGAATGTTTGAAAGTTAAAAGTTAAAGTGTGTGTAATGTGCACACACACACACACACACACATATGACTACACAAGAACAAGACAACAGCTCCTTAGACATTAGGTCATCACACTTTATTCAGACCTTCCTATTTACCTTTATAAGCTGCACTGCAACACTTCTTTAAAGGACACCTGCTCATTTTTGTCGTATATATGTTGTTACAATGTTGTATGTTCGTTTAAAAAGTGGCCGAAATTTCACACAATGAGGTGAAATTATGTAAAAATAATCTGTGTGAACAAAAACCTTAAGTTCCGTACTATTCTGAATACTTTGGTTACAAGCTGACGTCAGATCATGAATTTCCTTATATGGTCATATGCTCCAGGCACGCTACTGCAAGTGTTTACAGTACGTAGCCTTCACTGCTACATGTAGCTACATGCTAACATCAGGAAATCATGTGAACTTGATTGCCAGTGTTGTTAATTTCGCCCCGATTCTGTAACATATTCCTGCTGGAACATGTCTTGTAGTGTTTAGAAGTTTTTATTGGGGATTTTTCACTGTGACAGAGCAGAGATGCCAAGATATTAAGACGAACCTGAAATGCAGACCAGAAAGAGTAGACTGGGCTTTTCAACAGAGTGTCTCAGACAGAGGGTGAATACAGGTGCTCCAGCACAGACAGTACGAGGAAAATGTTTTTTGAACACTAAAGAATGTTAATATGGACATGTAGAAACCCTAAATAAAATTATGAAATCAAAAATGAGCATAATAGGTCCCCTTTAAAATGTGGGTCAAGAAACATAAGCAGTCAGACAGTGACAGGTTGAAAAAATAAACAGGTTAGCCAAACTTTGTGAAAAGATGTTGGAAATTAAAAGTGTCTTGTGTGCACTCACGTGAATTCTCAAAGAAAGGATTGCAGCCGCTGATAACACCATGAATTGCACAGTACAGCCATAAAGGTTTATTGAGTTTGCCCTTTGCGTCTGGTTGAAATGATCCATGTTGCAAAGAATAAATGTTGCCTTTACTCCAAGAGCACAGCAGCAACACAGCAATGGCATTTTTTAATGGAAGTATAAAAAGCAAAACAAAGTTGAGACTGGCCACTGCAACCCGACTTGAAACCATTTTCAAAAAAATGGAAGTTTGAGTAAAAAGTATCCCTTGTGAAAACAGCTAAAAAAAAATTAAGATTCTCTGTTCAGTTTCATTTTTTTGTTGATAAATAAGCAAATGTATATGGTGTGATAGCCGCCGACTTTAATATCACGGGATAACACTCCAACCGTAGCAGAGAGACAAAGAAAACTGAAACTTTCAGACCGTGAGCTTCAGGTCCTGACCTATAGGTGCAGAAGCATTCCTCAAACCTTCAGGCAAGGAATTTAAACATGACAGACAGAAACCATGATTGGGATTGTGTAGTCCAGTATGTCAGTGCTGTTAGTGCTGCGTATGGTTGTGACTCTGCTTATAAATGCGCTTCAGTTACCACCAACTCATTGAAGACACTAATAATTGCCTGCAATGTGTCTTCATACAACAGTTTGTATAATATCCTTTGAATAAGGGCCCCTCAAATGACGTTATGTACTTAACATAAAGTGACAAAACTTAGATTTAGGCAAGTAATGTTACTGTAGTCAGTTTTGGGAAATGAACAACCCAGTCTCACTCTGAAGTTGACAAAAACTGGTGCTTGATCAGTGACATCTGGTATTCAACTACAATGATAAAAGCCGTCTTTCCGCGTCGGCATGATACAAGGCTAGTCTGGCAGCGTCAGGGGAAATGCTGAGGGGTGTCGAAAGTCCGAGTAGGGTGGGTGGGATGGGTTGTGGATGGGTCCAACAACTACTGACGTTCACTTCCTGTGAGATTGTATTGCAAAAACCTGTACTTTTGTTGCCTAAACCCAACCATGTGCTCCCAGAGGTAGCAAATACAATGAAAAGAGGATAGGGCCAAGAATAGATCCCTGTGGCACCCCACAAGGTTTGTTGCTTGTGTTCATGGACACTTTTTTGTGCCATCTCTAACCATTGACTGTGTTTCGTAATGAATGTAGCTACTGTGACATCACCCATTGGTTTATGGACTCCAGTTTCGAAGCCTTGAGTTTGGGATTTTGGCCATTTGAAGCCAGAAGTGACCATATTTGGACGATATCCATGTTTGTTTTTTAAGGAAAAAAAAAACATCAATTTGAGGTGTTGTATTGACGTAGTGTGTTTGTTTTGAAAGAGACTGTGCAAACTGTCCATTTCCTGTGAACGTAGAACAGGCTGAAGTTGACACGGCGTCCCAGAACGTCAACAACCAACACACCCAGGGTACCTTGGACGTGCGACGAGTTCAGAGTGAGGATGTGTTGAAAAGAAACATAATAACGACGTACCTTAAAATGGCTCATGATCACCTTTCTCCTGAGGAAAGTCCTGTGTTTTGTGACTCATCCACCGCACTAACCTTCCTCCTTATTGGACGGCACTGAGATGCTTTTGTTGGTGCTTTCAAAATTAAATGGTTTCTTGTCTTATGTTTGTACGTTTAGCTGCCGCAAAACCCATGCAGTCATTTTGTGTATTCCCCTGTCAGTTCTTCTTTGTGACGACGGATTGTCACGAACATTTCAGGTGTGCTCGCTCTTGATTTAACCGCCACATTAAGTGGTTTAGATAATCTGCGTTGTGGTTTGTTTACAACCTCTGAGATCGTCTGAGTGCTTGTTGCCCCATGTTGGACTTGTTTGTAGCGATGTCGCCATGTTTCCAGATACTTGACGAGTACGATGTTACTGCAACTGATAGATGGACGAAACCATGAAAACACAATCCAAATTGGAATAAACATGAATTTTCCATTAAGGAAAAACACTCAGTGAGGAGGGAAGCAAGACGCTGCAGTAGGATGAGATGCATTAATGATGCACACACCTTGTAAACACACACACAAGGTAGCGACGCACTCACACACAGGGAGGGAACAATGGGTTCTTTGAAACAAAGCTAGAAAGAGACAGAGAGAATGGGTATAGAAAGATGCCAGTAAGCACACATGCACATGCAATCACACACCCACACAGACGCACCTACACACACTCTCTCTCGCTGTTTCTCACACACACAAACAAGAAAGGAACAGCAACTACTTAGAAATGAGCCCTGACATTGCTTGTCACAGTCAGAGGCCTTGATCAGGATTTGCTCACAGGACCTCCTACTCAGCACACACACAAACACACACCAGATCTGGGAGGGAGGAGGGGGGTAAAAAAGCTGAGGGCCATGTTGGAGGAAAAAGGGGAACCCGGCAACATCTGCAGTCTCCGTTGTTGATAGCGTTGCTGCCAGCTTGGAGTCAGATCACACACGATGCTGTGTGTGATCTGACTGCAGTCTGGGCTCTACCTCTTGGCCAACCTCCCCCCTCCTCAGATCCATACTTCCAAACCTCCTAGCTACCACCTGTTAGTTAATTTGCAGCGACGAAAAGGACACCGTGATACTCTGAAGTCAAACTCCTTCTCTCTATCTCCGCTTCCTTTTCTTTGTCTCCGTCTCTTTCTTCCTCGGTGTCGATCCCTCTCTCGGAGGTTCGATACACCCACGACAGAGTTTTCCCGGACTTGGAAGGGTTCAGGGCGATGTTTTTTCCCCCCATCTTCCCCCTGAGTTCAAGCTTTGATGTGAGAAGACTGGAGTCATAAATCCTTGTCCATTTACCATCAGAGATCATCCCCTAACTCGGGGCTTGGCACAGCCCCACATGGCTAACGATTTGAGATACTTTAATTAGGCCAAAATGTGTCTAAAGATGCATTTGAGCCCCCAGACTTCCAGTACTTCCCGTGCTAAAGAGATAAATAGACTAAATTTCTATGTAGCAGAGATTTTAGAGGAGTATTTTCTATCGTTTCATGTCTTTTAGCGGTTTGTAATTCCCTGCTGGAGGGACACGTGGGTGTGGCTCACATTTTTGGAGCGACCCTATTGGACGTGATACATCACAGAGGCTCAGCTGATGATTTGATGATTTGGGGAAAATCTAAAGGCTAAAGATGCTATAAATGCAGCAAAACATGGCAGAGCAGAGATATCCTGAAGATGTGCCCTTTTCTCTCCAACAACACTTCACTTCTGCAGCATCACTTTTAGTTTACTGCTTTGTATCAGGTTTGGAAGACGCTGTTTACGTGATGGTACTTCTAAAACTGACTTTTTATGGTGTCTACAGACTTAAATTTGGTTTTCACAGTCAGTTATACAAGAAAAGACAGAAGGAAACAAAAAGAATAGGTGGATTTCGTGGCGTCTAGTGGTGAGGATTGGAGATCACAACCAGCTGAAACTTCTCCTGGTCAGAATTCCTTCAGTGCTCATTGTTCAGGAGGTTTTTACCGGGAGTCGAATTATCTGCAGAAGTCTCTTCTTCTGCAAAACTAACAGACCAGGTGATCAAATCCGGTAACGACGCTATTTCAAAGCATTTTTCTGCTACAAATCCGTGTTTCTCAGATGCTGTAAGGCATGTCGAACCACTTGCCAAACACCTGCGAATGTGTGCTCACCTTAGTTCTGATCCAGACCTTCAGGAGGTTTTAACCGGGATTGTAATTGTCCACAGAAGTCTCTTCCTGTCTGAAACAAACGCACCTGGTAGAGGCATTGTTAGTAGAGTTGTACCGATACCAGTATCGGAAATGCCTCCGATACTGCCTAAAATGTGGTATCAGGTATCGGTGAGTACAGCCTATGACCAATCCGATACCACGTAATGCCTCATGTCATTATGCATACGCACGCTACAGGCAAACGAAACGGACACGGAGCGGAGTTTAAAAAGCATTCTACTGTAGCCTTTAAAATGTCTTTTTACCAAATTGTTTGGCTGCACTATAACCTGTGTCTTGATCTGTGTCAACACTGGATAATAATAATAATAAAAAAGTTTTATGGCATTCATTCTACTATTATGTATTCATTTCTTAATATTTTACACAGAGTTTTAGGAGTTGAGACATACAACAATTCATATCCATCCATTTTTATTTTACACGCTGGTATTGGATCGGTACTCGGTATCGGCAGATACCTAAGGTTCAGGGATCGGAATCAGAAAGTGGTATCGGTACATCTCTAATTGTTAGGCCTGGGCGTCCGAAGCATCAGCCCCGAATGTTTGATAAATATCCCTGGATCTAAATAGGCTTAAGAAAATAAGAATCGGCCTATTAATTTAAAAAAGCCCCGGATCTAAAAAATGTGTCATTTTGTAGATGCATTAAAGACCTCGAAAATAACATATCTTTGATCAAAAATGCAAGTGTGTGTCCTCTGTGTCATTAAGCTACACATTTAGTGTGATCATCTGCAAGAGAGAGAGCGTGCCTGTAAGCTGTTGCAGCTGGTAAAGGTGGAGCTCATTTTAAATGCCTTAAATACTGCTGGGAACTTTAATGTATAATCAAACATAATCATATATTAGTTGATTACATGTCGTATTAATAATGTAAGTCTTAAAAGTAACTGAAGCAGACAAATAAATGAAGTGTAAAGAGTAGTGAGTAAAAAGTACAACATTTCCCCCTGAGGTGTAGTGGAGTACATTTATACAGTAGCATAAAATAGAAATACATAAGTACAAGGACCTAAAAATTATTTGAATTGTAAGTAAAGTATTCTGCATAGTAGCTCAGACCATAGGGACTTGGGTTGGGAGCCGGAGGGTCGCCTGTTCAAGTCCCCATCCGGACCAAATATGGAGCGTGGACTGGTGGCTGGAGAGGTGCCAGTTCGCCTCCTGGGCACTGCCGAGGTGCCCTTGAGCAAGGCACCGAACCCCTCAACCGCTGGGGGCGCCTGAACAAGGCCCTTTCGGACCTGTGTGTCAATGACAAAAGAGTGAAAAAGTTAAATTTCCCCTCAGGGGAATAATAAAGTATATAAAATGAAATAAAATTTAATTGAATTGACTTAAATTAAATTAAATATAAATCACTAACAATTACTATAATTTTTAAAATCAGAATTCATGACCGATGTTGGGAAAAAAACTGCTGTTCAAGGTAAATAACATGTCAGAGATCATTAAACAACATCAAATAGAGATGGTTTATTGAAAATAAAAAAGATAAATAAAGTTCCTGGGGGATGATCCCCCTCGGATCCCTCTACAGAGGTCCGGGCTTAGCCCCTAATGTCCTTGAATCCTAGAAATGTCCCTGAGACACATTGGTGGAGGAAGTATCTAGTCCTGTTACTTAAGTAATGATTAATAAGTCATAACTAATGATAATAATAATAATAATAAGTAATAACTAATACAACACTGTGAAAATACTTTAAGAGTAACAGTCCTGCATTGAAAATATCTCTTAAGTAAAAGTAAGTATAATCAGGAAAATGTATTTAAAGTATTTAAAGTAAAAATACCCAGTGCAGAAAATTTTAACATTTTTATAACACCAATAAAATTCAAAATTATTATTAAAAAGAAAAAAAAAGAAAGAAAATAACTTAAATGTTTATTCAAATTGCTCCAAATTAATTTTTGGTTAATCTGCTAATTAATTAATCGACTAATCGTATTAGCAGCACGTGCAAAAAAACAGTTGGCTAGTTTAATTTAAAACAAAACAATTTTTTTTTTTTTCTGATGCTTTTACGCAAAAATCTTGTGAAGTAACTAGTTACTAAAGCTGTCAGATAAAAGTAGTGAATGAAAAATACAATATTTCCCTCTGAAATGTAGTAATGGAGTAAAAGTATAAAGTGGCATGAAAAAGAAACGAGTCAAATGAAGTACAAGTACCTTAAATTTGAACTTAAGTGCAGTACTTAAGTAAATGTACTTAGTTACATTCCACCAGTAGTTTCATATTACAAATGAGTGTTTTCTTCGACACAGCTCATTCTGAGGTAATGAAAACACAATAGTTCTTATTTTCAGGTGATTAAACACTAAAGAAAACGCACTTATTATATTCCATTTTTGCCAATATATGCCCTTAAACCCGACATACTTTAATAGTTTTAAATACTCGTTAAGACAGCAGAGCTACCTGTGTCATAGGAACAGTCAAAACATCAGAAAACTTGAATATCAAATGTTAGAAATAAGCGTTTAACATTTTACGTCTGCAAATATCCAGCCCAGGATGACTCATCTAATTAACTCCCAACACCGAAGTTGTTCAGGGTAAATGGAGAAATCGAGACAAACAATTAAAGCTCATAAACTCAGTGACCAAGTGCTGTTAAAGCCGATCCTAGAAACAACAAAGTCCGAACCCAAAGTCCCCTTCTCCTCGCAACAAACAAGGAGTTCACAACGTTGTTTCTCCACTTTAAGTAACAATCTCACATCCATGTGGATTTCCAGCAATAGATAGCACGCTTTTTTGTGTCAACATTGATTTTTCTCTCCCCCTCCACCCCACTCTCCTTTTAATAGAGGAGTGGATGCTTCAAAGCCCCCCGTTTGCCCAAAGCAAGCTTGAAATTCTTGCCTCTCAAAGCGCCATTCCGTCTTTGTAGTTGCGATCCCCTGTCTCATCTGGTAAGGGCGAGGGAGAGACGAAAACTTCTGAAGGTACCAAAGGTAGCACATGAAATCCCCCCCATGTAGGTGTGTGAAGTTCTGATAGTTGTGTCCGACTTGGAATCGATACGATCCCCCCCTTAAGCCTGAAAAGTATGTGTTTGTACAGCCAAAGACAAGGTATTTCCAGACCTTAAATCAAAGGCCTCTTCTTCACAGATTCGGTGCCAGACAACTTTCTCCAAGCCAGGCCAAACAACAGCGCAACAACTTCTGAAAAGTGTTCACACAAGTCTTGAGTTTTTGTTACATCCAGTATTCTGCTGTGTGCTCAATTACAAGTTGTTTCTTTCTCTCTGTCTGGCTGTCGCCCTCTCTGTCTATCTCTCACTGTCTCACTCTCCTCTCAGACTACTGTGAGGTGTTAAAAAGGAACCAACGGGGGATCTGTGCTCCATTATGCAGGTCTGTTCCTGTGCTGTCTGTTGCCGCCTCTTCGCACCTCATATTGCATTTTTGCCCGTCGAGACACACACACACACAATCTTTGACACACACACACACAAACGCACGTACGCGGAGGGAATTGAACTTTGGCTGCCTCTGTGTATCTTGTGCCAGGTGTAAGGCTAAGAGGTGCCTAACTTCTTCTCCGCCCCCTTAGGCCATCCAGGCATGTTCGAAAAGAAAAGAAAAGTGGTTGTGTGATCCAGGCATCCATTACAGGCTGTGTGGGCGATGCTGCTGCTTGTTTTTTTGTTCCTCTCTGGCCCGCTTTCGCAGAAATGGATGGAGTCTAACTGCTAGAGTAAAGGTGCTACATGTAGCCTGGCGTTTGTAACGATCAACATATCATTGTCAGATTAATTGTGATACCTTGGTGTGATTACACCATCAGAGAAATGAGACCAAGGTGGAGATGACTGATAATGGTGTGTTGTATGATTTCATCAACCTTCAGATTTCCACCATCTGCCACCAACTTTAAGGAAAGATTTTGGGTTATAACTTCTTTCTATCTGAAACAATCATTATTTTTTAATCCCTTCAAAAACTGCAATTAAAATATTAAATAACTAGAATTCCACGAATGCATCAATTGCAATTATTTAACATCCATGTCTGTGAAAAGATCTATACAGTCATCAATTCAGTGTCTGACTAAATGTCTCCCCTTCTGTTCCTGAGATATGACTCTGAACAATGGCCAGAAAATTGTTTTATGCAGAACATTATGATGTCACAGTGAAGCTGACCTTTGACCTTTTGGGTATAAAATGTCATCACTTCATCATTTTATCCTGTTCGACATTTTCGGTGAAGTTTTGTCATAATTAGCATATGCATTCTTGAATTATGGCCAAAAACATATTTTTTAAATCACAGTGACCTTCACCTTTGACCACGACCATAACATTCTAATCACTTCATGCTTGCGTCCAAGTGACCGTTTGTGCCAAATCTGAAGAAATTCAGAAATTAAGGTATTCTTGAGATATCATGTTCACAAGAATGAGACAAATGAGGTCACATAGACTTGACCTTTGATCGATGACCAACAAAATCTAATCAGTTCATAGTTGGATATTTGTGCCAAATTTGAAGAAAACACCTCAAGGTATTCTTGAGATATTGTGTCCACAAGAATATGGTGGATGCAAGGTCACAGTGACCTTGAGCTTTGACCTATAATCAACAAAATCTAATCACTTCATCCTTGAGTCCACGTGGACATTTGTGTCAAATTGAAGGAATTCCCTTGACATGTTATTGAGATATTGCGTTGGCGAGAAAGCGACAGATGAGGTCACACTGACCTTGATCTTTGACCATCAAATTCTAATCAGTTCATCAGTTGACTCATCAGTTGACTCAAAGTGGATGTTTGTGCCAAACTTGAAGAAATTCCCGCAAGGTGTTGTTGAGATATTGTGTCCACGAGAATAAGGTTAATTCAAGGTCACAGCAACTTTGACCTTTGACCTTCAACCACCAAATTATAATCAGTTATATCTGAGTTGAATTGGACGTTTGAGCCAAATTTGAAGAAAGTCCCTAAAGGCGTTTTTGAAATATCACGTTTACGAGAATGCGACGGACGAGGTCACAGTGACCTTGATCTTTGACCACCAAATTTCTATCAGTTCATTGTTGACTCAAAGTGGATGTTTGTGCCAAATTTGAAAAAAAAATCTCTCAAGGTGTTCTTAAGATATCATGTTCACATGAATGAGACGGATGTAAGGTAATAGTGACGCTGACCTTTGACCACCAAAACTGAATCAGTTCATCCTTGAGTCACAAGGAATGTTCGTGCCAAATTTGAAAAAAATTCCCTTGAGGCATTCCTGAAATATCCTGTTCACAAGAATGAGACAGGTGAGGTCACATAGACTGGACCTTTGACCTATGACCACCGAATTATAATCAGTTCTACTTGAGTCGAATTGGAGGTTTGTGCCAAATTTGAACAAAGTCCCTTGAAGGTGTTCTTGAGATATCGCATTCCCTAAAAAATACGACAGACAAGGTTACAGCAACCTTGATCTTTCTCTGATCTGAATTTGTTTATTCTTGAGTCCAAGTGGACGTTTGTGTCACATTTGAGGAAATTCTCTCAAGGTATTCTTGAGATATTGTGTTTACAAGAATGTGATGGACAAGGCCACAGTGACACTGAAGTTTGACCACCATAGGTGAGTCCAGGTGGACGTTTGTGCCAAATTTGAAGAAATTCTCTTAAGGTGTTCTTGAGATATCATGTTCAGAAGAATGAGACAGATGCAAGGTCACATAGACTGGACCTTCGACCTATGACCACTGAATTATAATCAGTTCTACTTGAGTCGAATTGGAGGTTTGTGCCAAATTTGAACAAAGTCCCTTGAAGGTGTTTTTGAGATATCACATTCACAAAAAAAATATGTCAGACAAGGTCACAGCAACCTTGATCTTTCTATGATCTGAATTAGTTTATTCTTGAGTCCAAGTGGACGTTTGTGTCAAATTTGAAGAAATTCTCTCAAGGTGTTCTGAGACAAGAATGAGATGGATGAAAGGACACAGTGGCCTTGACCTTCAATTACCAAAATCGAATCAGTTGATCCGTGGGTCACAGAGACGTTCGTGCCAAATTTGAAAAAAGCTGTTAAGGCAATCTTGAGATACCATGTTCACAAAAATGGGACTGACAGGTGGACAGACCAAACACTATGCCGTCAGCTATGCTCATCGCTGGCGCGGAGGCATAAAAACTCTGTTTTAAGTGGTGTTTATTAGTTATGTGTCTCAAATATCAAATCCTACGCAGTGAAATTCCGTCGTCTGGAACGTTGTCACTCAACAAAGTGAGTACAAGTGACCCACACTGTGCAGGAGTTGTGGTTCCCTCTCAGATTGCAGATCTGTGTGCACCTGTTTCTGTTTTATAAATCTCAATTACTAGGTGCACTTATACACGCCTCGTTTCCACATCCACAGCTCGCCATAAACACATGTAGAAATTCCCTTAAACATCTGTTTGCATACCGATAGTTGTGCCTGCTCAATATCAATGGGAATACGGCAGAGAAGGAATGCACTTTCACCTGTTTGTGTTGTAGAACAGACGGCTGTGGATATTTGTAGCATCTGCACCACTTATTCATCACATTTCTGCAAACTATCATCCTGGTAAAATATAAATGATTCAGTCAGACAGTGCTCATGTTGAATCTGACTTTACAAAGCTGCTCACAATTTAGCATCAAATTTCCGATCATTAATGGGGAGATTATGGTTCACATGTAAATTTGAATTAATAGAAGGTTGCATCTCTTGCCTCATATTTTGTGTTCACCTTCATATTACCTGCAGCTGTATCACATAAAACTGTGTGAACGCAGGTCTGAGTGAGGTGAGCACAGTCTCACCACACATTAGTCCTTTAAAATGCAGAGGTGCAACTAATTATTGTTTCTATAATGAAGACAATTCTTTAATTGTTTCATCTACAAAATCCCAAATTAATAGTTGACTTTTTGTCCGCCAAAAAGGGTGACGCCTTCAAATAAATAAATAATAATAAATATATGAATATGTTTCCTTGACTTCACTATAAATCAGTGAAATCAAAATGTTGTGGTTTTTTATTTTGACTAATTCTTTAAGCACCATTCTTATGTCTCCATTTTTGGATGCAGTATTTCTTTCTTATAATACTGACTGAGAGTTTTTAACCTAAATTCGTCTCTCGCACCAATTTCATCAAGTTAAATTTAAATCCTGTATGAACAGTATGCTTGTTTTGATACAAATTAAGATCGTTTTTCTTGTTTGCTAAAAAGAATAAATAAATAAAAAAAGAAAAGCACACATTTCATTTAAAAAGCGTCGTAAGCCCTATTTGCACAGGACTAGTATAACCTGATTTGTATATTACCCTCCCATGTGTGTCTTTCATATTTGCACAAGATAGTCTGTATTGTAATCAAATTTACTGACGATAATTATCCACATATGATGCACCCATTCACTCCACAGCAGGGTCTTACAGGGTCCTCAGAGTGTCTGCAGTGGGGCCGTCGCATTATTTTTCTACGGTAAAATGTGTCTTAAAATACACATTAACATGCGTCCAAAATATAATTATAAGTTGAATCCTCCTGCAGTCACGTGAGCTAGCTAACCTGCGCTAAATCTCTGTGCCTTCCTCGTGTATTTTAAACATAAAAACATGATGCATGAATAAATGAATCTGCCAGTAATTAAATTGGTTGATTGGCACAATATGGTCGATAATTTGCAGTTAAATTGTCAGTTGACATCAGGAAATTGTGTTTAGAGCAAAACAATCTCACTGTAGATGCTGAATTCGTACATATACTGAGTTCTTTATATCCATGTTTTGTAATTTCATCTCCGACTACATGTTGAGTCTCAAAGCCCACTGGAGGATTCGCTGTAAAATGCACTTACAGTCTCGAACTCACACTGCGAGCGCTCTCCAAGCGCAGTATCTCCCGTTCTCCCCAAGCTGCACCGCCAGGAAATGAAAGTCGACATTGACCACCCTGCCCACATCCAAACCCACTTGTACGACTCAACAGGAGCCGCCGTACTCCTCTGACCCCCCCACCACCACCACCCTTCCACCCCCCCCCTCTCTCCATCACGTGTATGAATAATACATGGTGCCCCCGCTACCTGTTCCAGTGTGTACATGCGGGGTCGCACAGGCCGGGCTCTCACACACACACACAGGAAAACATGCACACAGCCGACGCAGGAAAGCAGCCAGCGAGCCCGGCCTCTGAGGCCTGACCCTGCGCAAGCTTGGCACACACACACACACACACACACACAAGCTCTGACATCTTATATGTTAACACACTTACATACACGTACAGTAGAGACACATCACACACACACTGGCAAACAAAGCCCACACACATCCAGTGTGTACCTTGGAGGCAAGGTTGGGGGTTGAAGTGAGCACTGCTGGCAATAAGGTGAGCAGCTGTGCAGTGCCGTGGATGAAAGACGAGCATCAGGAGGCCTGTACTGTGCGTCTGTGTGTGTCTATGTGTGTGTGTGAGTTGGTATTTTACAGATGCTCTCTGGGAAAAAATGTGTGTGTGGCTTTGCAGTTTGTTTGCAGGATGTGGAGAATAATTGTATGTGTTCACCGGGTCCTGATTGTTATTCATTTTTGTCTTTAACGCAGAATGATGTCTGGGGTTTTGTTTGCAGTGTGTGTGTGTGTGTGTGCGGTTGCATGTCTGATTCCTGTAGTCGTGAAACAACTTTTACTCAAGTTCGGTACGGAAGTATAATTGGCGCGACTGGTGCTTTTACCGTGTTACTTGATACTAAATTAGCTGCCTGTCTCTCTTGTTGTATGTTGCCCTTGTAAAGCACTATATACTGGAATGGTTTGATAGTTTTGTTTAAGCAAAGCATGTGAGTGCTACCGATAATATACTTCCGCCTCATGGATAATCATATGGTCGCCTGCATTTATAGCTTCTGACAGTCACACTGAAACGCTCACATGTGAGTTGTTTTCTCCATCTTTCCCTCAGCTTGCACTGCCTACAGTATGTACATGTGTTTGCATATGGTATGTGCGTGTGCATGTGGTGCAGGGTTGGGGTTGGGGGGTTGCTGTGCCCCGCCTGGAGCTATTCCCTCCTTCCATGCAACCTGAATCCTTTTGGAAAGGGAAGTGGAGTGCATACAAGTGAGATGATCAAATAAATCAGCCGCGTTCGTCTCCTCCGTCTGAAACATGAATATTAAGCACATTAGGATCATGAGAGGACGTAAATATGTGGCGCCTTTAATCCCCAGTGATCTGCTGGTCAGTTTGGGTTTGTGCCGCGGGAGAGATGAGGGGTATTTACTCCAACGTGTGAGACGTTTAGGTGACGCTCGCATCCAGGCTGAGTCAGTGATTGTAACAGTACAAAAAAAAAAAGGCAACAGTCCCCCACCCCCACACATCTTCTGGCCAATGATGCAGCCTCCCTCTGGGCCAATCAGTAACAAATATGTCAGTTTTTGCTGATGAGTAATTGTCGTGCTCCCCTGTGACAAATAATGCGATTTTGAAAAAGCCAGAATCCGTCGTTTTGTCAAAAAGTGTTTGATTTAAATGTACTGGATGATGAGTGAACGTATACATGACATAGGCTGCCTTAAACCCCACGTTCATGACATGACACGCAGCCAGATTTGGCTCTGACCTTTTGTGTCTGCGCTCATTTCCATCTTTGATTGTGCAAAGCTGTGTTGCTAGCTTGTGGTTGCGTGCACGTGAGCTGCAGCCACACAGATGGGTCAGTGTTGTGGGTGTGAAGTGCAGAGGCAGAGAGGGGAGAAAGGTGAGGGCAAGACGTGTTGATGTGCGGCGCTCATTAGCGTGAACATCCACATTCAAGTCACTCATCTCTGCCAAATGTAGAGACTCAAAACTGGAGATCAAGCACCCTAAATTCACCACTGGAACCTAGATTGGTAAAATTGCTTACATCCTTTTGGAAAAAGAGGAATCTAACTCATAGTACAGGTCGAAATACGCACGAAAAATCTCATTCTTAATTAAAAAATGTTTCTTATATCTATCAAATCGTTGCCTCAAAGACAAAGATCAGGTGCTCAAACAGAAATAAAGACTCCAGCTCAAATAAGACAACAGACAGTCTGCCCTCCTGAGTATTCGCTTCCTCTCTGTGTCTATTTTCTCCCCTTCCAAGTCACTCCTGGCTGGCGGGTTCGCCACACAGCAAGGCGACCTGTGCAACACCTTCCCCAGGCCAGATGGCGGTGTCGAAGGCGACAGGAGCAGCAGAAATCTGCCAGGGCAATCTGCTGCGAGCAGGTGTTGGCTAATTGTCTCAGAGAGCCGAGGCAGCGGCGGGCACGTGCCAGCGCTACCTGAGTGGAAACAAATATCTTCATTTACCCCCGCTTTGTCGAGGGAGCGCACCTCCGAGCTCGGAAACATAATAGGCCAAGCCCGGGACGAGAGGAGGGCGATGGGCTGGAGCAGGCAGCCGAACAACTGTACCTTTGTCGAACAGAGAAAGAGCCACATGTCTCTCTGCGCTACTGGTGGCAAAACACTCTTGACAATCATAATGATGCTTAAGTGGATACAGAAGGAAGAGAAAGCAAACTTTGGCAAATGGCAAAGGAGGTTGAGCATGAACGAGGTCCAATATTTCATCAAGTTAACAGTGTTATGCGTGCAAGCAGCCAGATAGAGACAATGCTGTCTTTCAGAGATAGAGGCATTGACGGGAATGTTTGAAAATTAATGTATCTATCTGTGGAATTTACTGCGATTGGCCAACAATGTCCTTGAGAGGACATGTTGCTTCATAA
The DNA here is from genome assembly GCF_006386435.1 of Epinephelus moara. Classification (NCBI taxonomy): domain Eukaryota; kingdom Metazoa; phylum Chordata; class Actinopteri; order Perciformes; family Serranidae; genus Epinephelus; species Epinephelus moara. The sequence continues at coordinate 17,399,476 of NC_065520.1, forward strand.
ATGCAACACTGAGGCAAGGATTGCACTGTGCTCAGTAAAACAGCAACTGAAGGTCTGTCACAAAATACTTTGTTTTCATATTTAGCAGCTGTAATATATGTCGTGCATCAACCTCTAAGATGACATTGTTTTAAGCCAACTTTTCCCTTATTATGCCCGTGCCCGTCAGCCGACGTTCACACATGGCTAAGGAGAATTCCACATGCGCTCTCCGATTTATTCAGGTGCCGGCTCGCTGCTTCATAGACTCTGACATTCCCATTGTGTATTTAGAGGAAGGGGGGGGGGGCTCTGGGCAGGGATGTTCAGTCTGACAACAGAGTTTCTTCTCCTTGTCAAGAGATCCTTCAAACGGAGCCGTCCGACCGTAGAAAGGGAAGCAAAGTGCCTCTAATTTAAGTGCCTCTCTTCTCACAGACTTCTCTATCGCGCTACAAACTTGTGATATGCGATGAATCACACTGGTCCTTCAGAATGTTATGGAAGATTTTATTTATCCAAAGGAAGGTTTTCTAAACAGCAATCTCTTCATAGCTGGACCTTCACTTTTCACATTCTGAAGCGCCATTAGTCTGAATAATGTCTCATTGGACCAAAAGCCCATTTCTCTGACAGCCCATTATACTGAAAACAAACACCCATTGCTCTGAAGTCCAGTTTCTCCAAAAATACACACTCCCTGCAGTTAGTTTTCCAGCGGGGTTTAAGTCAGCTATCCAAGGTGTTTTTCACCAACCTGTCCCTGCTTTTCCAGCAACTTCTGTACCACCAAACATTTTTTCCGTACCATAACCAAGTTGTTCTTGTTCCTAAACCCAACCAGACACTAACCACAGCGTTGTAACGTATTTAGGATTTACAGAAATGTACACTGCTAAAAAATTTTTATTGCAATTGGGTCGTCCAACTGCAGGAAGTGTGTATTTTTTAAGAAACGGGATTTCGGAGCATTGGCCGCTCCAATGGCCCAAAAACACTGACAGACCAAAGTTCCAAAGCTCTGTTCATCCGAAAAATGGCCAATTGGCCCGAAAGCCCATTTCTCTGACAGCGCTTTATCTCAAAAACTAACAGCCATCGCTCTTAAGTCCAGTTTCTCCGAAAATACACATTCATGCAGTTAGTTTCAGTTTCCCAGTGACGTTTAAGTCATCAATCCCGGGGGTTTTTCACGAACATGTCCGTACTTGTCCAGCAACTTCTGTTCCACCAAACTTTTTTTTTTGTGGTTTTTGTGCCTAAACCCAAGAAACATTAACCACAGCATAAAGAAACACACACTGCAAACATTTTTTTTATGGTGATTGGGTCGTCCAACTGCAAGAAGTGTGTATATTTTAAGAAACTTGGGCTATCGGAATGGCCATTGCTCCTATGTATACTTAGGAGCAATGGTCATTCCGATAGCCCAAAACACTGAGAGTCCAAAATGCCAAAGCTCTGGTCATCTAAAATATATCCCATTTCTCTAATCGCCCGTTATACCAAAACTAAACACCCATTGCTCAGAAGTCCTGGTTTTTCGAAAATACACACTCCCTGCAGTTAGACGACCCAATCACTATAAAACAATGTTTCCAATGTATGTTTCTGTCAAATACAGACACGCTACATTTGTCAACAATGCTGTGGTTAATGTGTGGTTAGGTTTAGGCACCAAAAACACTTCAAATTGTGGCTTAAAGCACCCAAGTTTGCTGGCACAAAGTCGCTGGGAAAAGGGGAAAAGGGTCGGTAAAATCATCCAGGATCGGCTGCACCACTGGGAAATTAAAACTAACTGCAGGGAGTGTATATTTTCAAAGACACAGGACTTCAAAGCAATGACTATTTATTTTTGGGATAACGGGCTGTCAGAGAAACTGGCTTTTGGTCTAAAGGGACATTTTCTAACTAATCGGACTTTGGAAATTTGGGCCATTGGAACGATGGGCATTTCCTGCGCAAAGCTGCACCAGTCTACCTTTACTGGTCGTCCTGGTCAGGTGCAGATGATGTGAGGTTGTGTCCAGATATTTTCAGTATGGCTGCACACACGACTGATCCACTTTTTCCCTCAGTCCACTATCACTATTCTCACTGTTTTCTCCACCTTCAAATAAAAACCCAAAAGTAAAACACTTAAAATGTAGGAAAGTAGAAGCACATGAAGTAAAGTGTATACACCAATAAAGTTAATTACGGAAGTAAATTACAAAGCTTTTACAAAATCCCACCAGGAGTGCATTAAGCATCACAGTTAGATGATATGTAATGGTGCAAGAACATCAGTGAGTGGAAATTTCTTTTGAGCTATGGGACTACTACTGCTGGTTGCATCAGTCCAGATGCATCCAACAGAGAGCTCCCCGCTATGGGAGAAGCGAGGCCGGCTCTATTTTTAAATCTCAAATAAGAGTTGAGTCTTTAAAAGCTTCCCACGATACCGATTGATCCCCTGACCCAGCTCTCCTCAGGCTTTCCCCTGGTCCATTAAGAGCTGTGTCACCAGAGGAGTTATAGCATTACCATGTGTGGCCTCTGTTGTTTCTAAAGCAGGAAGTGCCCAGTCAGGTTTAAGTGTGCTGTTTCCCCACAAGCCCCTGTTGAGATCTGACTTCAACCCTGCTTCCTGCTGTTTAAAGCTCGTAGGCTAAACAGCCTGGGTCAAACCTCTACAACCTCTCCACTTTCAGACTCCCCTGCTCTGTGTCCTGCACAAATAATAAATAGCATGAAATAGCTGTATTTATCACTATTATGTTGTGAGCTACTGTAAGACCCTTCCTTCTTGCCAAACGTATATGCTGGAGCACCCTGTTTCAATTCACAGGTTCTCAAATACTGATGCTTTGCCACATCCCTCATCACCCTTTAGCATTTCTCAACAATGAAGTGACATGCATGAGTGTAGGTAAGTCATTTGTTGTCTTAAGAAATTATGTGACGTTATGTTTAAACAGCACTGACTTTTGGTTTCACACGTGACAGAAACTACCGTCCTCTGAGTGAAAGTCCAGTTTTGTTTGACCCGTCCACCTGCACACATTGTTTCTCGCTCTTTATACTACATTATTTGCTCTCTGCGTCAAGTATCGCCGCGACTGTTTCAAATTGAAGTTAGCTGAAAGCTTGATGTGTCTTGTAAAGATGCTGCAGGGTGCTTTAGGCGTCGATATCACACAGCAAGGGGCATGAAATAGTGTCTGTATTTGATGCCATGGGAATAAGAACGGTTAGTCTGACGTGTTAGCATATGGAGCCAGCCAGGTGGGGGGTAAAAAATAGATTTTTATATTAATTGTGATTTTTTTCTCGGACGATTCTAAAAATCAATTCTCTCCCCAGAATCAATATTTTTTATTTATTTTAGGCATTTTTTTCACAGATAACTGATAAAATACGTTTATTTTAAAACGCGCTCCTCTGGCTCTGATACAGCCGTCTCTATGCCTGAAGTCCCCACTCCTGGCTGTGTAACAATGTCCCGCCTACAGCCCCCACTGATTGGTTACACTGATTGGTTACACGCACAAGTGATAGCCAATCAGCACTGAAGCTTCAACATGCAGCGCCACAGACTTGGAGGAAAAGAAGACTGCTCCGTGAGCCACGGCAAAAACACAAAGAAGATTTAGGCTAATCATCATCAAGTGAACATGTTCTGGAGCTCCTTTACTAAACAAAAAGAAGACAGAAGTTAACTCAAAATATGGAAAAACTATATGTGGAAAAACAATTAGCACATGGTCCGCTAGCATAATGCTAACATATGATGGAAATCTTCATAGACGTGCAAACAGAAATTAGCATCAGCGCTGCAACGGCATTACAATGACTAACAAAAAAGTGCAAGTGAGCAACTCCACATAACATAAGCAAATAAACTTAGAGCAATACATTTGTACTTACAGACATATGTTTCTATTGTGCTCTATTAAACTTTAACCCTGTTGTTCTGCGCTACTGTAAGGCCCAATCCCAATACCCCCCCTTGTCCACTACCCCTTGGCCCTCCAAATGAAGCAACGAGGGGTAGGGGTTGAAATCTTTCCCTAGGAATTGGGACACCACTCACTACGTCACCGCTTCGGTTACGTTCACACATACGTAACTATTTTAAACAGGAAGCTGCGAGCCATCTACATTTCCAACCGGCATCTACAATGGAGTCTCCAGTTGAGTTCATCCTACCAATCGCGTTTGCCGCATTCATCATGCTTCGTTGCTGCTAGCTAGCTAACCAGCTAACATTACGAGGCAGCATAGTTATACTAGCTGGCGTGTTATCGTAATGTGAAAAGTCTGACAATTTTGCAGAACAGGACAGATGACAGACGCCAGATAGTGCCAGCTACCTTGCTAGCTAACAAGCAACCTGACAATGGTAACGTTAGCTATGTATGAACTTTTTTCCCCGTCTCTTGCTCGGTGGTAGCCATGGCGACGTCTACCCCTCGTTGGCAAGTCAGCATCTGAAAGCTGTGTGTAAACTTTGTCATGGACACTATATCGAATCGCAATACTTGTAAAATCGCAGTTATTCAGAATCGCAATATAAATCGAATCGGGACCCAAGAATCGTGATAGAATCGAATCGGGATAAAAGCATATCGTCCCAGCCCTAGTAGGCATGCATCATGAATTTCAGGACGCTTAGAGACATAATCTGGTCTCTGATCAGACAGATTTGGACTGCAGGGCCATTTGGTGTTGATAGTTGGGAGATCTTTAATTCTTTTTATTCTTTAATTCTTTATGTAGTCAGGAGGAGCCCACTGAGATTCAAGCTGTCTTCTCCTAGGGAGTCCTGAGGCCTGTACTACAAAGCAGGGTTTGGTGTTAGCGAGGTAACTTAAGGTTTAACCCTGGGTTTGCAGGGTTACCGCGGTTGCTCAATTCTTACGGAAGTTCGTCAGCATATACATTTTGCTGCACACCTAAATGGCTCTGGAGTAGGGCTGTCAAAATTGCTCAAAAATGACGTTTGAATATTCCTTCTAAAAATAACTTATAGGTTCGAACCATTCGTTTGTTGTTTTTTTTGCATTATATCCACAAGAGAATTTCGGTGTGCTGCGCTTCGCAGCACTTCCGCGGGCGGTGTGGCCCTGGCTGCAGTGTGTTCAGTGCAGCGGCCTAGGCCAACGCCCACTCGCAAAAAGGACAGCTGCGGTGGTGTTTTTTTTCCTCCACAATCGAATATCAATTTTCACATTCGAAGGTCCATTTTTTTTTTTTCAAATTTAAATTCGAATTTAGAGTATTCATTGACAGCCCTACTCTGGAGTAGGTTATGTCCAAGGTACAGATCAAAACATACGAAAGCACCCCCTGTACGAACTAATCGGTTCACTTGGAAAATGGCACCACAATTCGTAGAGGATTCCGTGGATTGAGACGGGGTATTCCAGGAGGGCAAGAGTGTTCAGAAACCAGCAAACCCCGCTGGCTTTCTCATCAGTTTTATTTTATATGAGAGATCAGAGGGGAAGACTGATCTGTGTCAGCTTTTTGAGCAGTTTCATTGTGCTTATGTCTAACGGCTGTCATCAACAGAGGTATCATCTGTGTTGCTTTTATCCTTTCATGTGTTTTACTTCTTCATATTTTTCTAACAGTATAGTTTACTCTTGGTTCGTAAAATATGTCGATTCCCTGCCAGAAGATTTGCACGTTTTCCATGAGTCACCACTTAAATGTGAACATGGCTCTCATGGCTGGAGTGGGAAAACCTGGGTTGACTTCTCAAGTTGATAGCCATCGTTGTACGACTGATTAGCGTGATTGCGGTTGTTAGGCTTAATGAAGCCCGATAAAAGATATCCTGGGTATGTTGAACTGGCTTCGTACAAGTTGTTGCCCATCAGTCTCATTTTAGTAGGTTTTAAAGTCTTGTGTGTTGAATTGGGAGGTTGGTTTGGCATCTGTGAGTCCGTCAAACTCATGAATCTATTACTCAAACCTGCCATCCTGAATTGTAGGATCTACTTTCACCTTCTGCACCCATGTTGACAAGACACTGTTTGAATCTCCTGGTGCAATATTCAGCTTTATTTTCCTCTCTGTTGCATTCTGTAAATAATTATCAGCAGCTGTATTAATGGGTCGACGCAGGAAGAAGGAATGGAGGATTTTGTCAGAGAGCACTTGAAAAAAAAAAATCAGATGATTTGGGGAAACCCTGTCGAGCATCCACTCATTTACAACTGTGTTTTTATCCTTCTCTTTGTACATTTGAGTGTCACTTTACTAGGAGACCATAAAACGCAGTGTTGATCCAGTTATTTTACACCATTTTTTATATGACAGGCTTTATTGTGCGTTATGTTGTAGTTCATTCCTCAGCTCCATACAACAGCTAGCCAGTGTGTAATTACAGCTTGTAGCGAGCAGCCAGACGGAGCGATACGTGCATGAGAATCTGTGGGAGCGCTTGATTTATGAAGCCTCGCCGCGCCGTATCTGGAGTACCAATCTTCTCGCTCACCTTACCTCTGGGGCGCGACGCCCAAACATGGTGTTGATTAGTGAGGTGGAGGGTGATGGTGGATTGTAGGGAGTCGGGCTGGACTGAGAGACAGTCCTGTTTGCGCCTCACTCTCTTCCCTCTTCTGTCCTCCTTTTATGCTCTCCCATCCATGATAAACTTCTTGAATGTGTGCCCAAAATGTAATAATATCCACTGCAGCAGTAATAATTCTTGACCCAGAAGAGAAAGGAAAAAATGGAGAAAACAAACAAATTGTTGCGAAGAAAAAGACCCCAAATTTAGGAGATTCACATGGGACTAAATACTTCTGGCTTAGTGAAATATGGCTGATAATTTGGAGTGGAACGTTTACTTAAACAGATACTTGACAGAAGTAGATCAAATCAGGGTTAAGGACATGGGCGCTAATAATAGATCCATACAAACAGAGCTGCAGATGATATTATAGATATTTATCATGTGCTGATATTAAACAATTCGGTAACACTTTACTTAAAGGACAGGTCTATAATGCATTATGAGCACATTCATAAGACATTATAGCACATTTATAAGGCTTTATAAACGTCGTTACAAATGTTAATAATCATGTATGACAACTTATAACAAGGTTTATAAAGTATTATAAGTGGTTACATAATGCATTATAAATTCAGCATTCATAATGCTTTATACTTCCACGGCAAAGTGACAAGTGTTTGAAAGAAGAATCTGAAGTACTGGCATTATTCCGTTTCAGAAATTAA
>NC_065520.1:17406751-17459185 GCF_006386435.1 Epinephelus moara
GGCGTAAGCGCCACTGCCGCCAGGGTAAACGCGGCGGTCAGCTGGTAAGGCTGAAGGCCTGTTTGGCGAGCACTTCCACGGCTTCTTGGACTGAGTATGGAGCGGTGCCTCGCCTCTTTATTTCTCGGCACTCGCTGGACCCTGTCGACGCCTGGCTGGTACCTGTTGTCTGCGCAACCTGCGGCCTCTGTGTGTGGCTCCTCGGACAGCTAACGCCGTGGATCCGCCGGCTCCTGCCAGGATTGGGCGGGTAAATGCTAGATCGCTAGCGAACAAAACGTTTATCCTGAAGGATTTTCTGACTTCCAGAGGATTGGATTTTCTCTGTGTGACTGAGACGTGGCTGACTGTTGGTGAGTCCAGTGCTTTTCACAGACACTTAAAAATAATCCCTTACAGAGGACAGGTAGATGACTTAAGCTTAAGCTATTTATCTACCTGCTACCTGATCATATCTACCCATTAACCAGTGAGAAACCGGTTGATTTAAGAAAAACATGCGTAAAATTATGTAAAATACAAGGGGAGCAGTTCTTTTAGTCCGACGCTCCATTAGCAGCACATTTCAAGATGCTATCTACTTAGAGGTGGTGAAAAATGTCTTGCCTTTTATTTCATTGTTCGTTGGCTTTGCTCACAGACTAGCCATGTGGCTACTGTGGCTAACTGTGTAAGCATGCAGAAGATAGTGCCCACTGCCATACCTCCGGTCAATTAGGATCCTTGGTCATGGTGGACACATGAATCTCCTGGTTCAACAACATCACCCAATGAGCGGTGGTTAACGTTCCGACAACCTGGTCTCACTTTGAAGTCGTCGAAATGCAACCCTTGGGCAGTGACTTGCGGCATCAAGCACTGATGAAAAAAGCCGTCCTGTCATGACGGCATGATATGTGGCAGGTCGCCGTTGTAGTTTAACGGTGCCCAACAAGAACGATAGTCAAGGCGGTGGAAGTATGAGTAGGGCAGGCGGGAGGGGTGGTGGATGTGTCCAACAAACACCGACCTTCACCCAGGAGAGCGGTGTTTGTGTCCTGTACGATTATAAAGCCAGTTCTTTTTTCCTAAACCTAACCACGTGTTTGTTGATGAAGGAAAAATAATGTCACTTCTTGGTGTTATACCAACGTTAAATTTCCTGTGAAAACAGAAGTGTATTTTGAAAGACGACAATGTAGGGAGGAGGTTGGGGTGGTAGATGGGTCAATAAACAGTGGACTTTCACCCGGGAAATCGCTGTTCATGATCCCTTGGGAAACTAAAAGTTAATGTGGACTTTTAAACTTAACATACTTAAGTCCTTAGTTACGTACAACCGTACATCCCGTAGGTAACAAGCGTAGTTAGGGTTTGACGTCTCATAACTAAGTCACTTACTCACCAGGGCGGCCTGGAGGGCACCTGAGGGTGGCCATCATGTTTTCAAAGTGACACCTTCCTGCCATTGTCAGTTGGGACGGGGTTGGATAGTGCTAATTAAAAATGAGTTCATCAAACATCCCAAGTCTCCAAAGGTCCAAAGTTCTAGGTCAGGTTTGAAACAGACTTACGTAAAATCTACCGGGACCTTGCATGTGTCGTTGTTATTAATACATTTGAACACATCTATCGCTGGGGATAATTCGTTTTTGTTCCGTCTTGGTTGCAAGAAATACAGTGGACCTGTGAAGGCCTCAACTCACAGGAACCTAAAAGAATGACTCATATCCAAAAAGAAGATTAATTTGCTGATGTCAAATCTGAATCAGTATTGGTGTATCCCTAACCTTAACACCTTGTTGTAACACCCTGATTTCATGCTAAAACATGCTAATTTACAGATTAAGTCCGTCAGAGAATGAGTTAATCCAAGCGGCCTCCTGGTTCACATCCTCAGGCTCTTTTTCAATTTAACACAATTTACATTTTCTAATATGTTTCTTTTCATAATTGAAGTATGATGACGACGCCATAAGCTCGCCGGACGGCACAGCTGTGTGTGCCAGCGCGCTCGGCTGGAGATGAATCAGTGTGTTTAACTGTTTGTCCTCACAGTACCTTCGCCGCATTGAAACAAGTCAAGTGCATCAATCCAATATGGTGTCATCTGCCCGGCGCTCGGCACAGGTGCTGCACAGGAAACGCAGTGGAGTTTGTAAATCTGCTCGTATGCGAGGAACATTGGGGGAAAGAGGTTTTTAAGTTAGAGGGAGAGTTGTCTTTTTACTTTATTGACGATTAGAGATTGATCAATCAAAGTCAGTCCCATGGAGATTAAAGCTGCTTCATATTTGAGAAATAACATAACACATATTTCCACATTGGCAAAAAACACTTGCATCTCTTTCAGAACAAAAAGACGATGTGGTTGTCCACTGATCCCCAAACTGAAATTAGGAAGAAACCTCCTTATGTGGTTTCCAGTGAAAGTTTATAGACCAAGCCGACATGGGGGAATGAACTTTCTGAAGAATGTTGTTTTCCTTAAGTGTAGTGAGTTGAAGTGGTGCAATAAATTGTGGAAAAAGACGGCGACCTGGAACAGAAGGACCTCTTAAAGTGGCTGGAACGGAGACTCAGTCACTGCATGATGCTTGTTGCAATACAAGTCACCATCTATTGAACTTAGAATAAAATTAACAGAGCAAAATTTACAGTATTGTGTAGAAGTAAAAATTCAGTACAGGTAGTGTGTAAATCAGACTCAACCTAATAGTGAAGGTGTTAAAAATATACACATATTCAGCAATTTTGTACTGAAAGTAGAACTTAACTAAAACGAAACTAAATTATTTTTTATAATTATGATTTTTGTCGACTTATTTTATTATTGTGTATTAATTGCTTGACTTTATGATCTAAAATATTTATTTATTTTTTATTTTAATTATTTGAAAAATAAAAACTGGATGTTAGCCAAAAAAAAATAAATGTAGTTACTAAAATAAATAAAATATGTTAAATAAAAAATAATTACATAATTAAAATGATTTAATAAGAAATATATTTTTTGTTAATTTGATAAAATTAATTTATTTTTCTATTTATTGAAACTGTGAGTCACCTGCCTTCACAAAGTGTTGTAGTCCTATTGTAATACTTATTTTGAACTTAAAAAAATAAAATAATAAAAATAAACTAACTTAAAGTTGCCCCTTACAAATTCCCAATCTTATAAATAAATAAATAAACTAAAACTAATACTGAAACTAAACAAATAAAAACTAAAGAAAAACTAAATATTTTTAAACAAGAAAAATTAAACTAAAAAAGGCAAACTCACCCTGGAAACTAAACTGAAAACAAAAAGTAAAAATTATTAGAAAATACAAAACTATAACTCCAAAATATTATGAAATCAATCAATTAATTAATTAATTGCCACGCAAGCTTGTATGTTTAAATATTTTTTAGTGTAATGAATCCACACTTTAATGTTGGGAATATTATGTTCCATACATCATATATTTTATTGAATGGGAAAAAGCAGAGCTCAGTAAGTTAGAGTGGACACTACAGCCCTTTGCCTTAATCCACTGATGCACTTTTAAGACTGTCGTTGCTATGGCAGCATCCATGCACTTTCTGGTCACTACCCATCGAGGAGCAGTGGCAGCATGACCACCGTCCTGCTCGGCAGCCCCCACTCTCATGAATTTTCATCTGCTAATTGGCGATGCGTCGTCGTTGGCCGTTTGCTCCTGTGAAAACAGAGATTAAAATGTATTTGTCACTCATAAACCGTATTCATGTCCCTGGCTTTGCCCTTTGAGTCGGCCCCCGTTTTACGAATCACTTGTGGCCACGAGACCTTAACAGGCCACGAGCTGGACATCAAACAGCCTTTGGTCTGACCTTTGATCACCCCCGAGGGCACATTTGACCAGACGGCTTAGTTAAAATCAGCATTTCATCCATGGATAGAGTTATCTCGGCGACAGAATGATCTGACGCCATTAGTGTCGAGGCTAATAACGGGTTTGATCCAGGTGCTGGACCAGAGAAGGACTTGGACTTTAATTGTCCAGGTTGTAAAACGTTTGTGTGACCTTTTCAGCGCGGATGAGTCTTGCCTCCTTGATGAGGAGGCGCAGATGGAGATTGCCTCTCGGCTTGTTTGATGCAGGTAGAAAAACCTAACGCGTTACAAGCTCTCGTGCTTGTTAAGACGGGAGAAGCTGTCATCCAGAGAGCTCTTAAATGCCATTTGGTGATCATCAGTGACATAGATGATGAAGTTCCCTGAGCATGCGTTGTAAACTTTATAGACCATCTTGACTGTTGAATGCTTGCATTCAAATTGGGAATAAATCTACAGTACACAACTCATTAACCGAGACGTAACAGTTGTCTCAGTGTGCCTCAGTACACCTACACTCACATATCAGAGTCATTACTTCCTGTCAGGCGTTTCTCTTCAGTCTTTGTTTGTTCATATGCCTTGAAGGGCTTCGGATCTCTCCAAGAATGTAGCCACAGTATCTACCTTAATATCAGGAACTTAAAACTGTTTTTCCCCTTTGATTTGCTGCTCTTTTACAACTCACACTGGTTTGTTACCAGCGTCCTATAAAGACATGAGACTCAGCATACAATGCTGGTTAACCGACAGCTCTACAGTCCACCCTACTCAATTTGACTCCCACTGTGCCCCTGAACGTACACTAACTCTCTGCACTTCCTTCCACAACGATTTCCTTCCCTGGCCTCTTAAGAGCTACATGGCGATTATACAATACCTCACAGTTGGCTGGGAGTCGCTGCGCTTTGTGTGACTTAAGAGGGAAGGATGGAATAGAGTCAAACAGTCATTTCACTCTCCGCTGACTCTTTGGCCCTCGGATGAAATGTGCTCCTTCAGTAGAGCTGGCTCCTTTCGTTTCCAGCCGGCTTTCTCTGCATCGCTCACACTCTGGGAAAAGTTCTGTGGTTCCTCCATGTTTGGGATAATCAAAGAAAATGGAGAAAGTGGGAGGTCGACGCACAGATAGGCCCGGTTCTGATTATATGCTTCGATCTGGACTTTCCTTAAAGTGTCCTAAAGGACGTTGAAATTGCTTGTTTAAATTCCAGGAACTGTACAGTAAGGGGAGGGGATATTAACTGATCTCCTTTCCCTTCAAAATGACATGCCCTTGAGCCATATATCCAACGAGTCACTCAGGCATAGGTGTCATTTTAACAGCAGTCAGGGAGGCATGCTCCCTCACAACCCTGCGTCCTACAAAGTCAATTCATAAAGCAACTAATTTACACCTGCTAATATGTCGTGGAGTTTATGTAACGCTGCAGGGATTACAGTCACTGAACATTTTGCCCCATAGCAAGAAGCTGTATATGTTGCTGGTAGATGTTTTGGTTGGAGTACAAGTTCCCCTCTAGACCACTGCATGAGTCTTTTAATCAGACGCCCCACCAGAGGACAACAACCTTTCAAAACTGTTGTGTTTTCTGATGTGGCAACCTTGTAGTTAAGGTTTGGATCAGCTCAAAGGCAACTTGGTTATGTTTCAGAAAAGATAAAGATTGTCTTAAAATAAGGTCTGTGTTAAGGTTAGGCAGACATTGTAGCTTGGGTTGTTAGGGTTAGGGTTAGGCTAGGGGACCTTTGTCATCATTAATTTCCGATGTCTTTACGAAAGTTAATTTTGCTTAATGAGAGGTCGTTAAAATTCCCTGAATTCTTCCCTGAATGTGTAAAGATGCGACGAGCAGTGATTCTGCCCCTGCACTTGTTTGCTTGTAATATTTGTGATACCTGCGCTCATTGTTCGCCACTCTAAATAGACAGGTATAGTTAAAAGACCTGTCTATTATTTCCTCGATTAGTCGACTAGTCATTTTAACGAAAAATGTGTTAAAATGTTGAAAAATGTCGGTCTGTCTCTCCCAAACCCCAAAATGATGTCATCTAATGTCTTGTTTCGTACTCACGCCAAAGGGTTTTAGTTCACCGTCATGGGAGAGTGTGTAAAGCTGCCAATATTTGAACGTAAGAAGCTGCAATAAGAGAATTTTGGGTACTTTTATAGTACTGTTCTATGAAAAATGACTCAAACCGATTATCGACTACTAAAATAGTCACCGATTATTTCAATAGTCGATTAGTCGACTACTAAAATGGTCACCGATTATTTCAATAGTCGATTAGTCATCGATTAGTCGACTACTAAAATAGTCACCGATTATTTCAATAGTCGATTAGTCGACTACTAAAATAGTCACCGATTATTTCAATAGTCGATTAGTCGTCGATTAGTCGACTAATCGTTGCAGCCCTAGTGACGTTTTGTTGACCATTATTTCTTAGTTTTTTTTCCCTCCATAGCTAAAATTATGTTTCAATAGAGTTCAAATCTGATATGATTTGTCTATGATTAAACATGTAGGGTCGCTACTACTTTTAGCAAAGAAAAACGACTCAAACCGATTAGTCAACAACTACAATAGTCACCGATTATTTTAATAGTCGATTAGTCGACTAATCGTTGCAGCCCTAATCTCTTTACATCAAAATTGCACATTTAATTCTTTTATTCTATGAAAAACTTTCATACATCATTCCTGAAAAGGGCTGCGGCCACTAACACACCAAATCAACAGTTCGTTGTCGGTCAAAGTTAGTTCGTCGGTGAGTCTCTGTCGCCCTAGTTTTTGCACTTTGTCCCACACCATTTTGCGTTGGTTTGTTTTGTGTTTTTTTGGTGGCAAAGTCAGTTGAATTTACATCGTGGTTTGGGAAGACCATCAATAAGTAAAATCACTCTGATTGGTAGTTCAGAGAAGCAGAGGTGAGGAAGGCAAACAGACGGCTAAAGTCAAGAGGGAGTGAGATCAAAACTAACTTGTCCAATGAGGTAAGATTATTTTTATAGCCGTTGAGCTCTTTAGCAGAAATAGTTTGTGATGGATTGTGTTATTGTTCACTAGCACAATGTGCTAACTGACTAACTAGCATCTTGAATCCGTCCTGTCAGTCTTCTGGTTTCCCTTTGTGAATGACGAATACAGACGTCCACTGCCTGCTGGTATGGAGCGTTATTGCCTCTCACGCAGATGCAGAACATACAGTATGTGTTAGCTGGCTGTTAGCTGTACTTTTTGCAGCATATTCAGGTGCAACACAGGAGACATTAGGCGACTCAACAGTCAACTGTGGTAGGGCGACATGGCGACACAACGTGGTTGTGCACATCCACGCGACATTTCAATGAGTCAAAGGTCCATGTATTATAGTCGGTCAAGCCATAATACTGTCATATTCAAAACAAAATGTCCTTTTTATTCAAGAAACAACAAAAATACACACTAAAATTAAATAAAATGCCATTTCCATTTTGATATAAACTCAAATAAATACTCAAATAAAAGAATCCAAAACGAATATATCAGGAGGCGGGTTAGAGACACCTTTTCTTTTTAAATGTAGACACAAAGGACCAAGGTGAATCAAGGATCTCAGGAATTCAAAAATGAACACACATGCTAACATAAAACAAAATGTCCCTTTCAGTTCAACAATAAATCAACCCCTCCATAGAGGGGGCGCCATTTGAGGGCCACTGGTCTAGGCCTTTGGATGTAACTCTAAACCTTTGCCTAATTTAGTACGCACAAATCTAGGAATAGAAAAATTAGCCCTGCTAGGAGCATTTGACTTGACGTCGATATCAGACAGCCAACGATGTGATGCTAACGTTACATAAACCTTGTTCAGCTCTGAAAAGTTGAAGTGAAACCTACCTTAAAATTCAAGACTTAGCTACACCTGACTTCTCATTACGCCATGGCATTAAGGAAAGCCCCACCCTGCAAATTGATTGGTTCCTTAGGTTTGTGATGGAACGAACCCTCGAAGTCTGCATCCTCGTTCTTGCAGTTTCCAGTTCAACATTATCTGTCTTGTAGCATTTAAAGAAACACCATATGGACCTGCTAACAAGAGACAGATTTCCACTGGAGGGGATCTTTAAATACACAATCTCCGTTAAAAGAAATGCAAAGCTGTTCAGTGATCAATACAACCTTAAGGTGCTCTTGAAAATAAAACGATGGAGCAGTTTCAGCTTCTTAATGTCGGTTCGCAGCAGCTTCGAGGTATAAATCCCTCAAAATATGAAGATCAGCTAAATTTAAAAAATGTGTAAAAACAAAACCAGGTTTCCCTCAGTCTTGAAAGTGCATTAAACAGGAATACCTGGCAGTAGTTTATTTTCACAGGCAGCCGCTCTCTCTGTTATGACTTCACTTTTCCATTACCTTCCACTGTAGCGCACACATCACGGAGCAGATACACACACTTCATAGATTTCTGCTGCTCTTGTTTAGGGCCGCTCCAACTGCAACAATTAAAGATGCACCTGAGTTACCTCGGCTGACACCGCCTGGCCCGTAAAAATGACTCCCCATTGATTTGTAATGGTCTTTTCTGTATGAGAGCCATTTAAAACAGGAGCCCCGTTGCCCGGCTGCATCACCCATTGACCCTGCAGTGCTATGGGGAATTTGCATGACTCGATTGTTTAGACAAAGGTGAAATGTTTATTCCTATTAGCCGGCTTCCACACAAGATACAGTATTGACCCGGAAGAACGTCTGATCGGCTATCACAAATTACAGCTGCTGCGTGGACGCCGCTCTGCTCCGATGCTGCCGAGGCATCAGCGAGCAGTGTGGGGGACATGCAAACACAACCTAGGAGGAGGAAAATCAATGGAGTCTAGTCAGATGTTAGGTAAGTTGTCCCCGACATTTGCTTTAGGGACAGTCACAGTTGTTTAATAAGACCCCGAGCATCTCCAATCAATGAGAGCCTTCCATTTCCCCGTTTTGAAATCAATGGAGGCTGCTTGATGCAACACTGCTGACTTCTTGAGAGTCGTCTTCATCGCCAGACCGCACAGCATTTGTTGCACTTTGCTCTGGTTTTGATTGTGTCATTTCTTCTCTGTTGAGGTATTGGAATTAATGCAGCTCTTAAGTAACACGGATAGATCTCAGGCGTTCAGCTGAGAGGAGGAACCTGCAGGAAGCGCAGCACAGGAGGGAGCTGAGTGGGATTCATAAATCCATCAGCACTGGAGATTAATGAGTGTGCACGGATACCCTGACAACAGGTGTAACGAATGCATTTCCTTGTCTGTCTTTCTTTTACAAGATAAAAATCTGCTCCTGTATTTTACAATGATATAACTCCACAAAAGTGAAAACAAAATCACATGTAAGTCATTAAAAAGTGGAAATAAATGAGGGGTGTTGTGATGTATACTCCACAGTACAAGTGCGATATGTAAAAAGATATAATTGCCCGTGCTTTCTTGTTTGTTTGTTGTAGCAGGAGACCATAAAAACTAGATCAAGTGAATACAGTATGAAAGGAAATGTAAATTACCTCAAGTGCGTCTCTGACGACCGTAACCTTCACTCTCACAGAGGAAGGAGAAGAAAAACAACACAAAGCAAAGCATAACGCGCTCTGAATGTCATGAATTCGCCGTTTACTGTATTTTAATTTGTCCCTGCTACTAACCCTCCTCCTCCTCCTCCTCCTCCTCTCTCACCCCTCTGCCCTCCCCTGTCGTATTGATGTGCGCCCCCATGTTGAGTCCCCTGCACTACCAGGTATGACTAACTGCTATCTTGCTCCCGCGACTCTTTTGTCATTTATCTTGCTCCGCTATGCCGGCCGGCTGACTGCACAGCACGACAGCATGCGGTGACAATAATTTGCACTGATCGGACCCCTCTGCCTGCCCTGCTGTTACAAATGGCAATCGATTATCATGCGGTAGTGCTATCGACTGTCCAACACTCGTATGTGTTTGTGTATGTGTGTGTGTGGCGGGGGCAAGGTTTGTGTTTGTAGTTGCTGGAGTGTAGCAGTGCCTTCTGCAACTGCAGATTCATCTTTTGCTGTTACACATCGTAGACATAAATTCATCATATTTGAAATATGTCTGCTGAGGTGTAAATACTCAGATTGAAAAGTGCTCCCTACACTGTTCCTATACCTGATGTGAATAGTTAGCTAAGCTCGTGATATGATCTGGGTTTTTACCCCCCATTTGGCGGCCCGTTGAGGACAGCGTTTGACTAACCCACTAGCATTGCTGTTGCATTTTTTCTTATCTATATAAGGTATTTAAATAAAGACCCTCTGTCAGTACCATATTTAAATTGGCTGGAAAGACGTTCTTTTCATTAAACTGAGCTGTCCCCGCAGTAGATTGACACAAATACTTGTGAAATTGATGCCACATATCCCGAGAAAACAGAGGAAAAGAGCCATGACATTCACCTCTTCTCAAGAGGTAGAAAACCTACAACTACCAGAAATCACTGCACTGTAAGGTGACCAGATTTCTGAGATGAAAATCAGGGATATTTTCAGTGCGGCGGTGAAAAATCATTAAATACTATCATAATGAAATAAAAAACAGGCACAAGTACTTTTTCATGTATTTTGACCGGCTTTTATTACACAAAAGGTTGCAATCAAACAAATGAGTGACATCACCAACCATCCCTCCACTGAGGAAGACAAACATATCTTAATCTTATTAGCTTGAGTTAGGATGGATTTTTTTGGTCAAAGGTTTCAACTCACAACTGAATACCGAACTGATATTTATGACACAAAAGGTGGCAATCAAAAAAAAGGGATGACATCACCGTGATCCCCTCATTCATCCACCTCTGTAGCCTCTGCCTCAGGAGCTTGGGTAGAATAAGAGCAGAGGAGAACATGACATAAACTGCACGAACAGAGCCAATAGTAAGTGAATAGTTTCTTAAAGAAATAACATCAGTTTTAGTAATATACTTATAATTCAGTCATTGTGCTCTTTTTTATCTGCTCTAATTGCCTCTGTTTGAAATGTGCTGCATCAGAGGTTCCTAAACCTTTCAGACCATGTACCACTATGTTATTAAAATCAAAGAATAGCCTACATTTATAAAGTGCACTCACAAAAGATAGAGATAATATTGTCATCTCATGGTAATCTATAACAAGTTACACCTTCACTAACAACAGTGACATACAAAACTAATCAGATGGTCTGCATTTATAACTACTAAATTCATTGGTTACCCACACAGCAGTGACTGGTGCCAGCCCAACACAAAATACAGCAGTTTACACACACAACTATTAACCATTTACTTATTATTTATTTATTATTTTAACACAGTCTCAGGTCCCTATGCCTCCAGGAAAATCCTTTGCTACCAAAGCAGTCTTCCACCTCCTCCTTTTCTAGAACAGAGCCGCCTCTAGAGAAGACGTTGTACCTGATAACGTCTGTACATCAGACGTTATCAGGTACAACGTCTTCTCTGGCGATGCGTTTACTGACTACCGTAATAACTGGTGTTTGAGTCTGCGCGCATTTTTCCCCTATTCAGTGTCAAAATCAGGGACATTTTCAGGGATATCTTTTACCAGGGACAGGCCACCCAAATCGGGGGCTGTCCCCGGAAATGGGGGACGTCTGGTCACCGTACTGCACTGGCCGCACTAGACCAGATTAGCTGGGCCAACCGTTAGCTGTTAGCCGTTAGCGGTATCTGTAATAACTCAGTAACTCAATAAATGGTCCGTGAATTTCTTTTTTTTTTTTTTTTTTTTCCAGCGGATGTCTTAGTTACAACATGATTGAGCTAACTGGAGTAGTTTCATGTCGTATCCGACAACGGGAGGCTTTTAACGGATGACGTCCTGATGTTAGCTTTGCTGCTAGTGTTAGCTGTCCCTGTCAGCTGNACGGTGATATAGTGACGTGAAAAACATGATATATATATATATATATATATATATATATATATATATATGGCTAAACTCTGCTGGTTTTCTACCCGGAAGTATTTGTAAACAACAAGGCGATTCCCTCTATACACGCTCCTGCTGGTAGGTGACCTAGTGGAAGCTTGTTTGATTTGACTCAGGAAACAATATGGCGGCCAGCCGGTAACAAACGGCCTCAAGTTACAGTCTAACAGTACACTAAAATATGTTTCTGAAAACATTTAAGGCGAGACGAAGGCAACACAGAGACAGAATCTTGGTTTGTATTTGATCAGCGCTGCTTAGTTTTACAGTTTGATCTTTATTCAGCCTCTACTTTTTACATCATAGGAAACATAGCGTCCACCTGCTGTTCACAAATTCTCATATTACAGCCAAACAGTGCACTAAAATATGTTTCTGGAGACATTTTAGGTGAGTAATAGGCAGTCAATAACAGATGTAGGAATTACTAACAAGTGGGTTTTCACTTACAAGGAATTTGCTTTGGTTTTCGGTGCATTCATTAAACATAAAATAAACATCTTGAGAGGGCTAAAAAGTTTGGCAGAGTACTGCAACACCGAAGGACTTAAATATAGAATAGACAAATTCCAATGAAAGAATGCAAGGGTTAGGGTTATATTGGTTTATATTTGATCAGCACTGCATAGTCTTACAGGTTAATCAGGGTTTGGTCTGAGTTTGAGAGAGACAGAGGCTCAGCTCTCTCTCAGTCCACCTCTATATTCTTTGTGTCTGTGGCGGCGGTCATTCAGAAATGAGGAAGTACAATCTGGGGGCTGATTTACAACCTGATAAGATGGAGGGAATCTGACCACAGTTCATTTACAAATATCAACCACACTTTGAGCCCCAATTCACCCACTCAACTTCTTTTTTTTTTTAAATCGCAAACAGCTTGCACTCAGAACCTTTAGTTTCAAACAATATGGCAACATGGAACTTTTGAGTACACCAGACACAAAAATAAATGTGTCACATGACCCTTGTTGGACAGGAATTTTCAGTTTAACATAACGTTTTTTGGTGTTCTTTGAGCACTTAATTTGATGTCATACGAACATAAAAAAAAATGAGCACACTTTTTTTTTATGTCATTGAACTGTAAAATATATTGTGGCAAGCTTAAGTTTCTCTATTGCAAGAACAAGGCAAAGACATGAATTCCTGAACCAGGAAGTGCTCTTTATTTCCCCTCAGCACAACTTTATGTTGGACACTCTAACATTCACACAGGTGGGAGGTCACTAATTGTGTATACAACTTAACTCATGGTGCAAAATGTCTTTTACCGCAACATTAACTGTAACCCATTACAACCATTGTGAAATATTTAAACATTAATCACTGCGTAATGGATATCCGGAGTGATTTAGAGCACATTTAAACACAGTTTTCTTCAGGTTATGGCCTTAAACACACACAACTCCATCCATTTAGCCCCAACATGCCACAATATATTAAGTGCACAGTGATAGTATTGTTGTATATTGGCCTTAAACTAATTAGGTGAAATAGGCTTTTTAAATTTCAGTCAAATTAATCCCAAAACTCAACTCCAGCATAAAAAAAATGATGTAAAACTGTCAAGAGATGAGCTTTTGTGTCAAGTAGTGATGTGACGTTCGCGAACGAGCCGAGTCTTTGAAGCGGCTCTTTAGAGTGAACGAGCCAGTTCCTAATTTTTTTATTTTTTGCTTTAATTTACTCTGTATCCATTCATTTCAGATTATTTGATCTGGAACAAGTTGAGAGAGACTAGTTTGTGAGGGAGAAAGACAGTGCAAAGCTCATCACTAGTAGGAAGCTAACCCACTATCCGCTAGCACTTGCTTGTATTGACAGGCTTGTTGTTTATAAAGAGCGTTGCTATGGCTACACGTCATGTGATGCGATAAATCAGCAATGCGATTCGTCGATGAACCCACTAACACCCCCCCCCCCCATCTTTGAACTGGCTCTTCAAAGTGAACGAGAGCCAAAGAACCGGCTCTCACAAGTGAACGAGAAATCCCATCACTAGTGTCAAGTGAACTTAAACCTTTTGTGTCATTTTGACAGTCTGGGGCATTTGTATAGACTTTACATTAAGATTTTGTGTCATGGATGGATTGGGGTTTACAGTACACATTGCTATGATACAAAGCTGGTTGAAAATTGGCAGAGTTGGCAAAGAAGATGCTGGTGGATCTACACTAGGATTGGGGGATTGAGCAAATAGATCAGCTGTCATTAATTGGGTACACCAATTGTTATTTTTATCATTTTATTTAGCTAATTTAATCGTCTGCCTCCAAAGAACAAATGAGGTATTGGAATTAACGCAGCTCTTAAGTAACACAGATACATCTCTGACATAGAGTCAAGAATCAGGTGATCCCACTTCCAGTCATGTCGCAGTTTCTGATTGGACGGATTCTGAGTGATGGGCCCCAGGATTGTTTAGCTCTAAAACAATTCCTGAGTGCGTCTCTTCCGGCTCGTTGCGACGGGATCACGGGTCCTCTCAGGCGCCTGCACAGCTGCACTACACTGTCTATATTTCTGCTGTATCTATCTACCTCACCAGCAGTGTGACTTGAACATTGGTGTCCTACAAATAGAGTGTGTATAATATTGATGACCAGGATATGTGCCGTTTAATCAGCACTATCGACCCGCTGGGCACCGTTGCCTTGTGCAGCCGGGGCGGAGGAGCGCTTAAAACAAGAGGGAGCGTTTGATTCCCCTGTCGGAGCTACATTAACGGCGCCCAGGCCCTCCCCCCTCATCGCTCCTCTCTCCACCTCTCCTGTAACTGCATTGTGCTTTCGCTCAATCAATACTTGCAGCAATTGCTCAAATTAAAAGGAAAAAATAGGTTTGCTGAATCCTCACCCAGTGGCTTCCTGCGGACTCCTGGCGGCCGCTGTGGATCGCAGAGCACTTACAGGAAGTGGGGGGGAAAGGTGTTCGAAGGGCTGATTGATGGGCTGTCTCAGCACGGCGCTCACCCACTCAGACTCCACCAGACTGCCAAGTCCCTCTTTGTGCAAGACTCTCCTGATCCATTGCTGCTCAATCAGTGGAAACACACAGCTCCTAATTTACACATGTATAAAGTGTCCATTTGAATATTTTCTGAGGTGTACCCTGTCTATCATACAACATCTGCGGTTTAACTTGAAGGCTTTTTATCGACTTTCATAATGGGCCCACTTTGTTGTCGTCCTCTATCTGCAGGTTTTCAGTCAACGGCGGATGTTTCAAAGGCATCAAAATGTCAATGTTTGGATATAGGTGATTTGAAGGATATACTTTTTCTTGTCCTCCTTTCCCTCTTTTTTTTCCCTCTACCCAGTCTGTTACCCGGTAATCACTCAGCGAATACCTTTTGAAGTCAGGGGAAGTTCAAAGCGGGTGTCAGTGAGGCTGTGGAAGACGACCCCTTCGCGTTCCAGTCGTTTTATGTAATTGGTGCTGTCTACCGTCGAGGCTGAGCCGAAGGAACATGGCCTTTATTAGTACAATCGCAGGCAGGTTTGGCTTACCGACAGTAATATGTTCCAGGCACCACAAACACACATTTATGTGCATTCACGCACACACACGGTGCATCAAACAGACGGTGTCAAATCACCGATGGGTGGGTGTTTGGCTCAGGAATGCAATTACTGTGGTACGAGGAGAGCTGCATACATGGAAAACACATTCGGTGCAAAAAAGTTGAGCTGGTTTACTTTGCTCTCGGTCTGCCCAGGTGGCACAGGCAACTTTTGTTTTCAAATACTGATTGTATAATGTATCCTTAAAAGGGGAAGTCACAGTTGTCATTTATGCTCACTGCCAAAATGCTAGAGTTCCCCCAATCTTTGTAGAAAACAAACATGGACAGCTTAGGGCTTTACATTTCTAACTGTTTTTCTCATACACTACATGTGTGGCATATGTGTCCTCCTTCGACCCTTTAACAATGCTCACTCTGAGCCCTGCAGACCAGCATCCGGAGGAAAAAAAAAAAGCATCACGAGTCAAAAGGCCCATTCCCCAACCCTCATAAATTGCACGTAACTTGATTACAATGAGACGATTATACCTTATTAGCAAGGATATTATGGCGTCTTCTTACTGGGCCTCATTATATAGGCTCGCATCTGTGACTGAACGTTAGCACTTCCTTTTTGCCAGTGTGCATGTGTGACCTGCCAGCCATTACTGCAGCTGGAGGAAGAGGTGGGGGGTAGAGGGCTGATCAGGATTCATGTGGTTTGGTCTTTTGTAGGCAGTTAAATCCAGAGTCGCAATGATTTGACTTTAAACCATCCTTATATTTAATGCTTTCGTCTAAAACTCTTCAACAGAGCAGGGTATAGAGAAGAGAGTGGGCTTAACATTTGCAGAAAATAAGTTTTAGTTGGGAACAGTAGAATCCAATTTTGTTAACAAAAACTACGACGAAAAATGTTCATCAACAATCTTTTGTTTCCATGACAAAGATAAGTTGTTAGAAACTAAGATTAAATATATATATTTTGTCTCATTGATGAGATGAAACGTATTAGAAAAATGTTTTAAGCTAAGAAATCAAGAACGGCTTGGTAAGCTCCAGGAAATAGTCAGTGCCGGGACGTTTTGCCAGCCTGCGTGTGTGTCTAACCGTGGAGCTGCTGAATGGATTTTTGGCATTTGTTGGTTGCAGCGCTGCCTGTTAGCATCTAGCTCCGCATATTTGCAGCTAGCTCTACATGTTAGCAGCTGAACCGCAGCACAGCGGCTCAGTTATCCAAAAGGTAGCTGTGTTATATGCAGACAGTCTGAACTCAGTGCAGTTTTCTCTGACAGAGAGGGGTCAAACCTCCGCACTAACTAGCACTAGCTTCTTAACAGTGAGACCGAAAACTGCCTTTTCAGAGTCAAAACGCAGCAAAAGACATTTGAGAAGTATAGAAATATAAGGTGGCAGCATGTTTGCTAAAAGGAAAATCCACCTTAAACTTCTTAAGACTTCAAAAGCAGCTATCTGTGATGCGTTTTCCAATTCCTGGGTCATGAGGTGAGAATTTCAAAGGTCCAACAATCTGAATATGAAACCAGCTGTGTGAAATCGCTGAACTTTACCACGCACATACACTAACATTGCATCTGATGGAGTTTTGCCATACAGCACCTGCTCCGGCTCGGTGTCCAACACAAAAAGGCCCATTGCACTGGGCAGCTTGCACATCTAGATGTGTATAATTGTGTGAATGCAAAGCGGGACACTGCTGCAGAGGGATGTGCGTGCTCAGCAAACCGTCCTCGGATAAATAAAGGTTTAAAAAACAGCCAGATAATAGCCATCCGTGATTACAGAGGCGGTTTGCAGCGCAGTCCTCCGATGGGCGCATATGTGTTGTGCAACTGCTTCGCCGCCAACAACAACATTTTCCTCCATGTCAGCCGCCAAAATGAGAGCAACTGCCATATAATCTGTTTTTAATAGATGCTAATGCAGGAACACCTGTCATAGCCACGACAGCATTTTCCCCCAATATAATCCTAAAGAGATTACACGTGTTGGGAGCAGGTATTCCTGGATTAATTATTGACAGACTGTGAATTATGTGTTATATCCAAATGTATTTTGGTAATGTGTTTGTGTGCAGTGTGTCTGCGGTCGGAGTCTCAGTTAATTCTATCCTCACTCATAATAGGTTGCTCAGGAGATAGCAGACTCACCTCATTTGACTTTAATTTACACATATGGGCCCAGCTGTGATAAAGCTGCTCGGGCTGTGTGCGCTGGAAGGCTTTATGATTCGCTCTGATCAAAACTTGGACTCAAATTTACTGTTTGTTGAGCAGAAAAGTTAGCAGCAGATCTGACTGGAAATACTCAACACATTTTGAGAATGCAATGCAACTTTGTGGCTATAAAGTTTGAGTTATTGTCTAAAATAAGCAGGTACTTTTAGTCACTTTTGGGATTTAGATATTTGGGGATTTTTTGATTTATTCTTATTTTTTTTTAGAGAGAGATTAAAATAAATTAAATAAAATACAAGTGTAAATCTCAGTTTTCCCCCTACCTTTATTTATTTGTGGCAACCTGCAACAATATCAACACATATTCCTTTTTCCCATCATTATTATTATCATTATTTATAGTATTTGAAGGTCCAGTGTGCAGGATTTAGGATGATATATTTGCAGAAATGAAAATCAGTAGCTATGTTTCCATCCAAAAGTGATTCGAATCATTGGGAAATGCGCAATAAAAGAAATACGAATCCTGTGTGTTTCCATTAAATGTACGGACTTTGATGAAAACTACGAACTCGCGCGAGTTTTCCGCAGAACCGGAAACAAAACAAGTCTCGCATTCTTCTTCTTCTACGTTTTCTGGCGGTTGGCAACCAGCTTGTAAATACATTACCGCCTTCCCGACCCGGAGTGTGGATATCACCATGTAGAGAGGTGCGCTACGTCAGACTAAATTCGAACATAACTGTTTCCATCCCCCGTTTTGCGAATCAACATTTTTTCGAATCAACCAAAACCCGGCTAAAGCGAGCGTATTTTAGTTTGTGCGAATCAGGGGATTTTAATTAGAATTTTGGCGTTTCCATCATAATTTTCCGATGCGATACTTCCAGATGCGCATCTAAACAGGCTGATGGAAACGTGGCTACAGTAGTACGTATGTTTTCTTTAGTGTATAGTAACCTGAAAATAAGGTACCTTCCGTTACCTTAGAATGAGCCGTTTTTATCTGCGTAGGGAGCAGGTTCTCGTCCATGGAGATCGCCATGTTGCACCACCATGTTTCTACAGCAGCCCAGAATGGACAAACCAAACACCGACTCTAGATAGGGCCATTCATGCTTTCATGTCAGCCACCGTAGCAGCAACCGCTCCAAGAGTTGGAAAAATACAGATTTTTTTCAAGTGACACTGCTTTATTCAGTGTTTTTACCGGTTTAAATCATCTGATCTGTTTGTTTTGGAGAGCAATTTCAATTTTAATTTTATTTACAAAGCCTAATATCACAAATCACAATTTGCCCTTCGTCTTTGGACCCTCACAGCGGATATGGAAAACTCCCCAAACAAACCTTTTAACAAGAAAATGGCAAACCGTAATTAATATGAGTAATAATATTGTTAAAGTAATAGTATTTTGGTTGTAAATACTACAGTAGGAGGCATCAGGCAGGACCACGGCAGCAGCGCAACCACGACGAAAGATCCAGGCGTAGCCACAATTCGAGGGAACCTGCGAGACAGTGGAGCACGAAGACTGCAGAGAAGAAGCCCTGTGGTTAATTCGGCTCCCCGTAAAAACCTTCTGAACGTCTGGATCTTAAGTTACCGGGAAAAAAAGTTGAGCACTTATTAGCGTGAGCTGGGCTAGTGATCTGTAACATCAAACAGCTTTATTCAGTGTTTTTACCGGTTTAAATCGCCTCGTAGTCTGTTTGTTTCAAAGAAGAAGAGACCTCTGTGGATAATCTGAAGGAATTACAACCGGGAGAAGTTTCAGATGGTTGCAACTTGTAGTTCTTACCACTAGATGGCACTAAATCTCCTTACACACTGTTCCTTTAAAATGGGTATTTGTGTGGAGCTGCCCAGCACTGAATCGTATCTTAAGTTTTCAATCTTCGGAGGACAAAAAACTGTATTCGGGACAGCCCTAGATAAGCTGCAGTAATCCTGCACAGACTGGTACGTAGAGTATATATGCGATAGTCCTCATTGAATTGTGTTCCTGATACACCGTCATCGTTTTTGAATCACCTCGCCTTTTCTTTAGAATCTAAACTTTTCCGCACCAACTCCACCATCACCACCTTCACCTCACCCCCTCCCTGCTTCCCCCCTCGACTCCCTCCTGGATGACAGCCGGAGCCGCAAATGAGTGAGGCTCCACCTGACAAGCCACGGAGGGAGGTGATGAGACGGGTCTAGGTACAGCAGAATTGGGGAAGGATAAGGGTGGAGGATGAAGGGCGGGGGGAAGGGGGGGGGCTGCTATTTTAGATTTTCTAAGGAGCTCATTAAGAGAAGGTGTGATCAGCACGCCTCTGCGTAGGTGATGCTACCGGCTTCCGCACCTTTGCTTGCCACACCGCAAGTGAGTCAATTTTATTCACTGTTAAAGAAGAAGGAGGAGGAAGAGGAGAGAGCGAGAGCGTGTGTGTGTGTGTGTGTGTGTGTGGCAGGTGGTAGGGAGCACACTTAGCCAACAGGCCCTTTTCTTTCCCCCCTCCGTCTCCCAGAAGGCTCACCTCGACTTTCAATTGTCAGACTTGTTAGTGAGCCTGTCTGACATCGGGGCCGTCAAGTTATCGGCTGGATTGCACTTTATGACGTGCGGTATGATAATATTTTTACCTTTCCACGGAGCAAAGAGGGGGTTGCTCTTCTGTCTGTAATTCCCCTTCGCCCCGAGCCCCCTCCCATCCCGTCTTTACCTCTACTGGAGATTTCTTTATTTGACTTGAGAATTTACTCTCGCCTCGCAGCGCCATCCTTATTCCCAGCAGCACAGGAATCACGCGCCAAGGAGACGTTGACGGATGTCTTCTTCCATCCGCCGGAGAGCTGTCGCCCCGGACAACGCCGACGATGACGAGGAGCCTCTGACACGCTCTACTCCAGCTCCTGTCTCTTGACACGAGCCTCCTGCCGCCATTGCCAGCGCTTGCCCGCCACCAGGGAGGATGCTGGGATACGCTGCAGTGATTCACCTATTACAACTGGCTTTGGAAATGTGTCACACACACACACTCACACACACACCTTGACTGCGGCGTACACACATACACACACCTCCTGGATAAGCTGCTGCCAGGAACAGCAGAGGGGGCAGGCCTCGTGTGCACAGAGCAGATGTACGAGACAGGAGGAAAGAAATGAAAAAAGGGGAAAAAAAGAGACAGCTGAGAAATACACACCGATGTCTAAATCTACCTTCCTCCCACAAGCACAATGGAGAGATTACTCGCAAACTGCCAGGTAGACAACAAGACGTGAGCCGTCAAACCCCTTGTAGCTCACCGCCGCCAGAGCTAATCAGGTTTGAAGCACACCCAGGTACACTATCTTTTGCTTTTGAGTGTGCACGTTTCTCGACATTAATCCCCCCCTAAGCCTTTGCAGCTAATGTAATCTAATTAATGACTTTTTTTTTCCTCGAGCCTGCTGCAAACCTGAACTTCACAGACTGTGTATCCGTGTTTTTCAATGCATTTAAGTGAGGTGTCGGCCCACCAAGGTGCTAAAATTGGTGATTACAGCACAGTTGGTCCAACTCGTTCATTAAGCTATTTAACAACACATGGCAACAAAACAAAAAGAATCTTGTATATTAATATTAAAACTCCTTTTACTACTTGAAATGTGCAGATTTTTAGCAGATCTCCATAAATCCCAACTATTTGTGGTTGCCCAAATTGCTTTATTTCAAAGAATATATAATTTGTGCCAGTCAAAATTGTCCTTTCAATCCCTTATTTTGTTTTAGTTGCTTTGTCATTTTGGAAATTATTTACACTAAACAATGCCAGAAGAATCCAGAAAAAAATCCTTTCAGGAAGACAATTATTCTCAAAGTGGAGTCTCCAACATTCAACATTTTTTTCTTGTCATATATCCTAATTATTTATTATAACTACAGTCAGCATTCAAAGTGTGGCATGGTGATGCAGTGGTTCGAACCTGCCAGCCAACCTACACAGACTTCCTCCCACAGTCCAAAGACATGCGGGTTAATTGGTGACTCTAAATTGTCCGTAGGTGTGAATGTGAATGTTGGGCCGTTTTGTCGAGTCGGAAAGGCGAGTTGATCCGAGGCGCCCAGATTTCCGCCTCGTTGGGTAGACATATTGGCGGAACCTTTTAATTTAAACAGACCAAGGCGTCCTTCTGCAACGGGAGGGGCTGTTGACGACGAGATGAGCAACTGGGGAGACAAAGAATTGCGCGCCCTCCTTGTCCTTGCAAACGAAGAGGCCATTAACCATCAGATGACGGGGACGGTGAAGAACGGGCCGACTTACGAGAGAATCGCCAAAGGACTGACCAGCCGTGGCTTCCCTCCCACGTCACTGTTTACGTCACACGCTGAGCTACACGTTTTGTTACTTGCTCACGCCCCCCATTGCCCCGAAAAAGGCGCATTCTGTATAAACAAAAGTAGGTAGGCGGCATTTTGCTGCACTCCCTGATTTTGTTTTTATACTGCCAATGATGAAAGAAGACTGATTGGGCTTTCCTGCAAATTTGCACAGCTCCTGTCTAGAGTGTGATTGGCCGTCTGTCTCTATGTGTCAGCCCTGTGATAGTCTTGCGACCTGTCCGGGGTGAACGTATCCTCAGACAACGGTACGTATTATGTCCTACAAATTAGCGCCCCACAAATGACGTTATGTCCTTAACATAAAGTTACAGGAAAAGAAACATGATGAGAAAGTTCCTTCAAACGACTCACATCGTTCCAAAGACCGTTCTCCCTGGGATCTCAAGGCAATTGGATCGAACGCACGTTTCACCTCTTCACAAGGCCAATGATGTGAAGGCCTCCTCAGAGGTTAAACACCTGGGTTGTTTCCACACCAGTTTGTCAGACTATTTCCAGCCTAGTCAGACAAGCATGAACTGATGAAGCCTCTTGGATAAGAGGTGAAACGTCTTCTAAGACAAAACTAAGTCCAGTTGCGTTCGATTCACTTGCCTTGAGATGACTATGACCTGGATAAATGAGAATATCCACAGGCATTATCCCTGCGAAGTCCTGTCTTTTCCAACCTGCCTCCTTACCTGATCGCTTGGGACCACTTCCTTGTGTAGTCCTGCCAGCGCATGGATTGCAGCCCTCTAAAACACGTGGGATATGTACGAATTTGGGTGCATTATTTTTCATAGGAGAAGGTACGAACAGTGCATTAGAATGCCTTCCACCCAATGTCAGCCTTCTGCAGCCCTGAACAGGATGAGTGGTTACAGATAATGAATAAAAAGAAAAGGGTTTCAGGTAGCCTGTGCATGCACAAGGAGTGGAACTTTCTCTTGATATGTGTGCATGCGTGTGTTCTTCAATACACTTCAAATCAGCCTTTTTCTATTGATTTTGGGAATTTTGTGGAGGTGCAGTGTCACTTGAATTAATGTCAGCTGCATAGTTTTATGGGTCGAGACGGTGACGAGATTGTTCAAGTACATTTCTCTTGAGTTTGTTTTGACATGTAAGGCGGAAGAAGTGTAAAAGATAGGCGAGAGTCGAGGGTTACCTTGGAATATGCTCTTGTAAGAGGACCTTGGCTGAAAAGAACCTTTAAGAAACATCGTTAAATACCTTCACAATGTTTCCTCGTGGTCTTTATGTGCTCCTGGAATTTACCCAGAAACAAGCAAAGAGATGAACCTTGATCCCACGTCTACTGCCAAAGAAAGAGCATAAAGCTTTAGCTTTTTGCCGCATCAGGACACTGACATTATAATTCAAGATGTAGCATGCTCTGTTTTCCTGCAGAGCAACACAGGAAGTCAAGAGATCTGATTGGAAATTACACCTTTTGGTCCACGCCGGTTATTTGCAGTGTATCTGGAAGAGTAGTAAGCAGTGTTAATTTAGAGCCACAGAGCCAGAGGGGCTCCTCGTGCTGCAAGTGCCAGGCATCAGTTGTGCTGTAAATATAAATAATTTAACACATTCAGATTAGGTTCTGTACCTTAAGCATGAGGTCTCTGAATATTTCATTAAAACGTGTGTTTTTAAATGAGCCTGAGCTTTCATATATGTCATAAAGCAACACCGGTTTACTACCTTATTTACCGTCCTTTGCTGCGGTTAATTTCTGATTTCTGAATTTTGTTTTCCAGTACAACCTGAGTTATTTGTTTGTGATATCATCTCAGGGAAATCGAGCTACCCTTTTGCGAAGTTCTCCCTTTGTAGAATAAAAATGCAGCCTCCACTTGTGTTGGTTCCTGGTCTCCACAGGAAAGAGTTCTCCGCCATGACCTTGGACCTTTGTCGCGAACACACTTCTGCTTTTATTTATTCTGTGACAAGAGCTGTCACCGCGGATTGAAGCAGCACACCACTGTGGAGCAAAGTAGATTTTCAGTTCACACAAATACTATTATCCACGGCAGGTCTCTCTTCCCTGGCGCATCCTGTGAGCCCTTTCTCCCTCCCTTAGCAATTTCCACAAACAAACATTTTTCCCCCCTCGCTGTACAAAATAGATCAAGAAAACACACAATTATCTCTAAAAACTGGAACAGATTTTTATTAAATTAACCTTATTAGTGCATTACGGTAAGCAAATGCCAAAAAAAGGAGTTCCTCATTTGCATTAAGATAGATTTTTCAGGTTGGCTGCACAATTTAATTAAAGAAAAGATTAAGAATCATTAACCAAGCTGCTCTACCTTGTAGTAGCGACAGGCTCACATCTGACTCAGGTTAACAGAAACCCAGATGGTGGCTCTCTAACTGTTGAATCTCCGTAACCGAATCAGAATGATCCCATTAGTTTCCAGGGGCGGGGTGGGGGAGAAAAGTGAGGGAATTCTGGAAATTTGCAACACTTGCACATGGTGCAGCCGGCGGCCAAGTTTCATCCGAGCTCCCTGGTTGATTTTTTTTCTGTGGTTGCGGGAAGGGGGGGGTCAGGGGTGACTCAGGTGGCCAGGGTTCATTCCGGGCCTTAAAATCCAAATGATATTGCTGTACAAATGAAAAGCTGATTCGTAACGCTTTGCATCCATTTTGGGAAGTAATACCATTACCTGAAGTTCATGAGGCAATATTTCCAACACAGAAATGGCCCTGTATGCAAATGTGGCGTCAAATAAGGACTTTAGGAACCTGCTCGCCTGCCAGGGAAGCCTTTTTTCTATTAGAGGAGTCATCGAATGGCTACATTTGTGCAACAGAACCGATTTAACACGTTTAAGTGATTATGAGTTTTTGAATCAGCTGTTTGGAGCCTGAATGTGACATTAGGTACAGTTTAACATGTGCGATTATGCTGCACTTATGTCATTCATTTCAATTGAATGCTATTTTACTGAAAAATTGAACCATGCTCGGCCAGTAGAAACACTGATGCACTGTTGGGATATGGAGGAATCATTCTTTTTGGGACAACAAAGTGCACTGCTCCTCCTATGAACTGTAGTTTCTTTTATAATGTTTATCCATCATCCAAATCAGAACCATGACGTTGCCTTTGGATTCAGGACTGACTGCAGGTCAGTTTCAGTAGGATTTTGATCTTCAGGGCAGCTAGAGATGCACGATTTATCCTCTGAACATTGGTATCGGTCGATATTCGTCTTTTTGATTGCTATCGCCCCAACAGAAAATTAGATGCCATGCACCGCGGTGGTGGTCGATGTTTTCTGTTGTGTTGTAACAATTTTGCGCAAGCTAAAAAGCAGGGTTTGAGTCTAATAGCATCCTGTTGTCTAGGAGATAATAGACCAGGCTTCCTATGGTCATGGAAAACCTGGAAAAGTCATGGAATTCCACAATCACATTTTCCAGGCCCGGAAATCATGGAATTACTAAAAATCATTGAAGTCATGGAAAAGTTAGGGAATTTTGTTGTATGCAATTAAATTGTTACAGTAATCTTCCACAGAACATTACCCCCAAAATAATTTTCGACGTGATGTAACTCTAATATGTCAATGTGTGACGTTTAGTTTACCATCATGTACATTTCTTTTTTTTCTCTCCTCACATCCGGTCTCTCTCTCCATGTATGCGGGCTGGCTGAAATTATGATTGAATAGAGTCTGAAACTGATGTGTTTAAAAACACAAGGCAAGTTTGGCAAAAAACGAAAGTTCTTTGAAATGTCAAGTGGAAGTTTTGAAATTTTGTCCATTAAAACGTGCAGGAACCCTGATAGAAAATGTGTTTGAGACAAACAGAAATCTTCTCAGGCCACTACTGAAATGTCAGGGGATGCACCCTATTGTTTCCCCTGAAATCTGTGTTGAAATCAGAAGAGGGAAAGCTAGTTAACGTTAGCTGTTAGCTGTTAGCTGTTAGCTGTTAGCTATGGTGGCTGGAACTAAGAGCTAATTAAGGGTTACAGTGACGCTGCATCCAAAATCACATACTTTGCAACACATATAATATGTGTACTATCATTCAACATACTTTTGTGTAAATAAACAGAAGTATTATCTATTATATATCTGTATTGTATTTTTTGGATGCACTGAGCTGTAATTACCACGTCACTTCCTGAGAGCCTCCTTGCCAGTTGGAGACAGTTACTTCTGGCAAAGTTATACTTAAATTAGAGCATTATAGAGTAGGGCTGCAACGGTTCATTTTTTTTTTTTAATTTAATTTTATATACTTTATTAATCCCCGAGGGGAAATTCAATTTTTCACTCTGTTTGTCAATTACATACAGGTCGGAACACACACATGCACAAACTGGACCTATACATGCACTAAGTGGAGAGATGTCAGAGTGGGCTGCCCATGACAGGCGCTCTGAGCGGTTGGGGGGTTCGGTGCCTTGCTCAGGGGCACCTCGGCAGTGCCCAGGAGGTGAACTGGCACCTCTCCAGCTACCAGTCCACGCTCCATATTTTGGTCCGGACGGGGACTTGAACAGGCGACCCTCCGGTTCCCAACCCAAGTCCCAATGGACTGAGCTACTGCCGCCCCACGACATCATTCATCGACAAATCAATGACTAATCGACTATTAAAATAATCGGTAACTATTTTAGTAGTCGACTAATCGGTTTGAGTCATTTTTCTTTGCTAAAAGTAGTAGCGACCCTACATGTTTAATCATAGACAAATCATATCAGATTTGAACTCTATTGAAACATAATTTTAGCTATGGAGGGAAAAAAAAGAAAGAAATAATGGTCAACAAAACGTTGTCACTAGGGCTGCAACGATTAGTCGACTAATCGATGACTAATCGACTATTAAAATAATCGTGACTATTGTAGTAGTCGACTAATCGATGACTAATCGACTATTAAAATAATCGTGACTATTGTAGTAGTCGACTAATCGATGACTAATCGACTATTAAAATAATCGTGACTATTGTAGTAGTCGACTAATCGATGACTAATCGACTATTAAAATAATCGTGACTATTGTAGTAGTCGACTAATCGATGACTAATCGACTATTAAAATAATCGTGACTATTGTAGTAGTCGACTAATCGATGACTAATCGACTATTAAAATAATCGTGACTATTGTAGTAGTCGACTAATCGATGACTAATCGACTATTAAAATAATCGTGACTATTGTAGTAGTCGACTAATCGATGACTAATCGACTATTAAAATAATCGGTAACTATTGTAGTAGTCGACTAATCGGTTTGAGTCATTTTTCTTTGCTAAAAGTAGTAGCAATCCTACATGTTTAATCATAGTCAAATCATATCAGATTTGAACTCTATTGAAACATAATTTTAGCTATGGAGGGAAAAAAAAGAAAGAAATAATGGTCAACAAAACGTCACTAGGGCTGCAACGATTAGTCGACTAATCGATGACTAATCGACTATTAAAACAATCGGTAACTATTGTAGTAGTCGACTAATCGGTTTGAGTCATTTTTCTTTGCTAAAAGTAGTAGCGACCCTACATGTTTAATCATAGACAAATCATATCAGATTTGAACTCTATTGAAACATAATTTTAGCTATGGAGGGGAAAAAACTAAGAAATAATGGTCAACAAAACGTTGTCACTAGGGCTGCAACGATTAGTCGACTAATCCATGACTAATCGACTATTAAAATAATCAGTGACTATTTTAGTAGTCGACTAATCGGTTTGAGTCATTTTTCATAGAAAAGTACCATAAAAATACCTCAAATTCTCTTATTGCAGCTTGTTACGTTCAAATATTGGCAGCTTTACACACTCTCCCATGACGGTGAACTAAAACCCTTTGGCGTGAGTATGAAACAAGACATTAGATGACATCATTTTGGGGTTTGGGAGAAACAGACCGACATTTTTCAACATTTTAACACATTTTTCGATAGAATGATTAGTCAACTAATCGAGGAAATAATCAACAGATTAGTCGACAATGAACATAATTGTTAGTTGCAGCCCTATTGTAGAACTATTTTGGTCAGCGTCCATTATGAGCATTGTCCTGTACTGCATGGCATTATGGGATATTTATGCCAAGATAGTCTCCAGTGTTTGCACACTGTAATATTTCAATAGAAATAATATGCAATTCACATACTGTTGGTTTCATACTAAGGTTTCAGACATATTAAAAAAATGCACATACTGTTTTAGCACACTAAAAGGCTAAGTTACATTATGATGCGTTCAAGATCTATTTAGTAAAAAATACATATAAGGCAAAGCTACATTTATAAGGTTATCATGAGATGTTCAAATTTAATCATGTAAAATTTAATTGAATAAATACAGTTGTTCGAAGAAGGAATTTGTTGATGTTTTCCCATCAATATAACAGTTATTTAAAAAAAAGTACATTACATAGTAAAAAGGCTTTTAAAGTAGTCATTTAAAAAAAATGAAAGTTTGTCATGTGAAAGGAGGTTCAATTAAAGGTTTTTCCATAATTGTATACTATTGAATTTAAGCTCACTCAAAGATAGTGTAATGAAGGGCTGAATAACTATGTCCTTTACTGCATGGCACTGTGGGCTATTTATGCCCGTATAGTCTCCAGTGTTGCATACTGTAATCTTTCAATAGAAATACAATACAATTCACATACTGTTGGTTTCAGACATTTAAAATAATTGCACATACTGTTTTTAGCAGACTAAAAGCATGTCAGTATGAAAATTCAGACACAGCCTAAGTTACGTTATGATGCGTTCAAGATCTATTGAGTAAAAATACATTTTAGGTGAGGGTGAATTCTAAGTCTTCTCCCTCTAGTAACACATTTATATTGATGGGAAAACACCAACTAAGTGTAAATTTTACAGATTACATTTGAACACCTCGTGATAATTTTTACTAAATAGAGCTTGAACGCATCGTAGGCCGTGTCTGAATTTTCATACTGACATGCTTTGAGTATGCTGAAACAGTATGTGCAATTATTTCAAATGTCTGAAACCTTGGTATGAAACCAACAGTATGTGGATTGTATATTATTTCTATTGAAATATTACGATGTGCTAACACTGGAGACTATACTGGCATAAATATCCCATAATGCCGTACAGTAAAGGACAAAGTTATTCAGCCCTTCATTATACTACCTTTGAGTGAGCTTAAATTCAATAGTATACAATTATGGAACGACCTTTAATATAACCTTCTTTGACAACTTTTTTTTATTATAACCTCATCAAAAGCCTTTTTACTGTATATAATATATCACAGTTCTCCCTCTAGTAACACATTTATATTGATGGGAAAACACCAACTAAGTGTAAATTTTACAGATTACATTTGAACCCCCTTTGTGACACTGTGATAGTGTTGTGATATATAAGAAGTGACAGAGAAAAGAACAAGAAACAGGGAGAAAAGCTAATTTAGTATTAACCTCTTTCATGTTTGACTTTTTTTTTTTTGTATATCTACTGTGATGGAACTAAGTCAGCGGTCACAGGTCTGATGCACACACAGAGCAAGCCAAGTGGAGAGGATTTGACAGTCCTGTCTGACCACCGTAGGGTTAAAGAATTTGGTATGCAAATTATTCGGGAAGGATGTTGTTAAAAGTGTTAGAGAGAAAGAGACAGAGAGAGGGAGAGAGGAGGAGAAAAAAAGGGAGGTACACATCCAAACCCCTAATCCCCTTGCTTTCGCCAAAATGACAAATGCAGGAACTGAGGCATAAAAGAATCACTCATGTATGGCGCACTTGAGTATTACTGCGAGGCACCTGCATTGGAATGAACAGATACAAATAAATACAAAATAATGCAAGGGGGGGGGGGGTGGCGGTGGGGGAGAGGAGGAAAGGGGGGAAATCACTAAGAAGCTTAAAAGAGTCTTCGCCGTTTGAATGCAATCAAGCGCCATTGAAATGATACCAGGTGCCTGGCAGGTGGAGGGAAACAGATGCGCCGGGGTTGGCAGCCTCGGCGGCGTACAGGTGTGAAAAAACGTGCCTGCTCCCTAATTACTGATTTAAATGCTTAATTTCTGTGTTTCAATATTGATTGCTACCTTTCTGCTCCTATTTCCCCACGGAGCGGACCGAGTATTTGTAGGGAGGCCTAGTCAGTGTGTTTTCTTTCCTTTCTTCTCCCTCTTTCTCTTTTTTTTTTTTTTTTTTTTTAATACCCCCAAACAAATCTCGGCTTTTCTCCCGAGCGTTGCTCTGTGTTCATGTTTGGATTCCTTCCCAAATCATTCCTGAGTGATTAAAGGGGGGATGTCTTCGTTATTTGATGGCAGGGCAGCAGAAAGGCCCGCTCACAGCGTCGCTCCTCTTCTCCCTTTTTAGATTGGATCATATACTGGTAATGGGACGCACAATCAATGGCCGCGCATTGATGCCAAAAGCTGCCCCCCCCACACACACCCCCCACACACCCCCCCTCCTCCTTTCAGTGGATCCAGATGGATCTTTATCTGGCGATGTATTGATGAAAATCGCTCCTCTCATTTGCTGGCCCTCCTTCCTTCCTCCACAGGCAAATGATAGACTCATGTACCTGCTGTAATTTGTACTTCAGTTTGAGATTTATAACCTGCTGTGCTGCAGACTGTGAATGAGCCAGAGGATGATGATGGCGAGGACGAAGATGGCGGTGACACTAATGATTGCTGATGAATCTGAATAATTATACCTAGGCTGATGTGTGTGTGCACTCTCACTGTAAGCTGGACACCTGTACACACCTGTGTGTACATACATGCATGCATAGTGTGAGTGTGTGTGGCAGCATCGACACAACACATCTGTGTCAACACCCCAGGATAACCCTGTTACCAATGACGATGCAAGTTACCCAACCTCCAATGTACACGAGCTCTGTTACCTTTAGTAGATAATATGTAGACTTTTTTTTTTTAAGCTAGGGGAAGGTAGAATTCTCAAAAGTACACCTTCCACCTGCAGATCTCTGTCCTAAACCGTCCACCAGATGACCACAGTCACCCCATGTTTCCCATACATTGACTTATTTGATCTTATGTCATTTCTGGAGCTCTCTTTCTGTTTATCAGACCACAAATGAGACAATAATTAGCAAGCTAGCTACCCAACAGTGCCTCCGCCTCGCTCCCCGCCACTTTGCCGAAAGAGTCTGTGGCTGTAGCGGCCCAAATTCGGCCAGGTGTCACAGCTAGCTGGTGGCCAGCAGCAGCAGCAGCTCCAGGTGTAAAGGCGCTTTCACATGATTGCCGATTTGCAGATGCCGCAGGCTTGACCCAACGCTGATTATACGCACGCACTGACGGCTGGCGGAAAGCGCTGCCGGCGGCGGAATCATTGGCTCTGCACGGAAAGGTCAGCGTCAAACGGGGTCGAAGTTCAACAAAATTGAAGTTTCGGCTGGAGTCAAAAAGTACCCCGACGTCAGCGTTAACGCCATCAAGAGATTTTCAACGTTGCTCATATGCAAGCGCCTTAACTTGTGTAACAGCAGCAACAGAAAGTTTGCAGCGGGGAGTGAGGTTCCCCGGAGCTGGGGTTTGCACTCCTCCTGGCGAGGTGGTCCGTAGCGGCAAGAGTACGGCGGAAGACACACTTTGATTTGAGGTGCTAGCTAATGTTAGCTACATAAACATGAAATTGAAACCTCAGCTGTGAGCCTTTAGCTCCGGTTACCAGAACGCTAAACTATTAGCAACGTTTTCTCTTCATCTCTAAAACGCTATGCCAATATTTGCATATGTTTTATTTCGTTTATTTTCAGACTCTCTTTTAGACTCCATTTTTAAGAGGCTGACTTCCTTTTCTTGGATTGCTTTGCAGTGTTAGCAGTTGTTGCTAATGCTGGAGTAGCGGCTGTCTCGGCAGGATTCTCCGCCATTGAGATGTGCAGGCACCTCTGCATTTGTAGAGCATTTGAAGGCCTAAAACAGAGCCAAGACGAGGTGCAGGACTCTACTGTCCACTTAAATTACAATATGCTCAAACTGTATCATGGGATTTTTGCCCAATGATGCCACAATAAGTCTGAAATTGTCACGCTTTATATGTTCCATACATTTACCGCAGAACAACTGAATTCAGATTTTAGACTTCTGATATGTCTCGTGGTGATTCTGATAATCACGGTTATGGAAACAGTTTTAAACCCCTGAACCAGCTTCACTGACTTGAGCTAAGGTCAATTATTACCATCTTTACTTCAATATGCTTCTTGTTTCATAATTATCATGCCCTCGCTGAATTGACTGTGCCCTATAATACCTCGCAAGGCACCACGTCAAGCATAGAGTAATGGAAAAGTTTACTTTAATCCCAAAATGCATCCCAGATCATTACAACCACCATTATTTTTCTTTTTGTGTCCCACTTCTTGATGGGAAACTGTTTTATTTCCTGGAGGTAGCATGTCAGGAACACGGCAGGGCAGTGCGTGCTGGGACCGGTCCAGGCCCACCGCGGCGGCTCCCGTTGCAGGCCAACAGCTGCCTTTCCCAGGTGGCCTGACATTTGAGTCGCAGCCGGACAGATTAGATGGAAGGTGTACGAAGAGGGACAGAAGGCAGGAGGATGATGAAGGGGGGGAGAGGAAGGGAAGGGAAGAGGAAGGCAGGACGATTAACTTAGTGCCAGGTCCTTGTGCGTACGGGGTTGGAAGGCGGGGGAGCTCAGGGGACAACCTGAGCCCCTGGATTTCAGTCCAGATGGCTGGCCAGGGCACCCCAGAGGACCCCCTCTTATTGATTTAGGAGGGAAAACAGAGAACCTGGCTTTGCTTTGGGCCCAGGCAAGCACCAACTGTACCGTACAAGACCTGCATGGCTGCTCCTTTCCCCCTTCCTTTTTTCTTTTTCATCCTCATCTCAGGTTATCTGCGCCGACCCGAGGGGAAGTGAGCAGGGGATGTGCGAGGAAGTGGGAAGCGAGGGCGAGATATGAATATAAGTCGACTGATTTAGCAGGTCGGATGTAAAACGGGTCACACTTTTGCAGGTCTAATCCCCTTTTCTTCGCGGTCAAATTGTGCGCTGATATGAGACGGTATCGGCTCCCTGGAACCAAATAGAGCCTGAACGGTGCAGGTCTTTGTTAATACAAAGAGCTTCTCAGCTAGTGAGCAGCCAAGAGGAGATGTGCAAGATAAGATTTGTAGAAACACATGAAAGGGGACATGGGTATAAATATGTATGCACCCCTTGGAGTGGAGCCCTTTTTGTATGCCCATTAGTACAGTTTTTGTGATACTGTCTATCTATTGTCATTGTGGTAACACATATAGCTTCACCACCCAGTCAATTATATTCCCTACATTACAATGGGAGGTATAACTGACTGAACATACAGTCAGTGCTGTATAATATGAATAAATGAAGGCAAATCATACAGACATCATTCCTGTTAGACTGGACACTGGTAGAGAAATAAATGAAAGAGAAATATTGGAGATCTGAGGAGTTTGACACCAACTCTGACAAAATAATAGACAGTGCACATTAAGCTGCGATATTTTGTTATGAAAATCTTTTTTTTTTTCCGCCATATTTTTAAAGCTTTTGAATTGTTTTCTGCTCCAAAAATTGATAGTAGAATATTGAAAAATGAATATTATTGTTGTTATTTTTTAAGGAGCAGATGGTAATTTAGGCCCATTAAGAAAACGATTATAAAACACTTGATCTTGAGATAGTAGATGAATATTTTAAATCATTTTCTCCCGCTTCCAACCCCAAAAAAATCCACATAAAGCACCTTCTTTGATTCCATCACACAGAGCTTACAAAGAGTTAACAGCAGCTCCCAGTATTAGGATCTCATAGCATATGATATTTGTCAATATTGTCGATTAGCTATGAAACAGATCCCCTTCAGCGAGGGACCGGAGCAGGGAGGTATCTGTAACCAGACGCCCACGCACCACAAAGACTATTGACTGACAAGGTGGACCTCTCTGTGTTCTTCGGAAGACAACTCTGTGCACTTTGTTTTGTGCGCCGGGTCCTGTGTTGTGCTAATGAGCCTAATGAGCTGCTGTTTACATGTTTTTGCTTCTCTGCTGCAGACACCTGAGGCATGTTGGGATTTTTGTGTGAGCTGTGTAGGCACGTACGGCATGTACCGTAGATGCATACGTTCCTATGTATGGATACGTGCACCTTTATGCTTCCCTGTGTCAGAGCCTGTGGATGTATGGAGCGCATGGGTGTTATGTGCTCGATAATTAGGGCTTGTGCTTGATGTGGGCATCATGCTCGTTCCTGCCCACATCAGGTTTTTTTTTGGCTGTTCACATGTTTTTTATGCTGTTTTTTTAAAGATTATTTTTTGCCTTTATTGGATAGGATAGCTTAAGCATGAAAGGGGGAGAGAAAGAACCGCAGGCTGGACCTGAACCCAAGGACATCGCCTTTGTACATAGGATGCCTTCTTTGCCCGCTAAGTCGTGAAATGTCGAGAGAAGACAACATGAGGAGTAGTGAGAAGAAATCATTTCTTATCCTACTTTGTACCTACAGGCCCACAATCAATATGCATCCTTGTTTCCTTTAACATGTCGTGACGCAGATAGAACGACAAGTGAGACTTGTATCTGCAGAAACTCTGCACTCAAATCAGACTTTGTAAGGTGTATGTCTTTCTAGATGGCGGCTGTTACCCCTCTTCCAGTCCAGTTCCTGCACCTAGTTTTGAACCATAGAGCATTTCGACCAAAGATAGACTGGTTTGGTGCTGGAAAAGTTAGATCCCAGCTGGAAAGAAAAGAGAGCATGGAGACGGCAACAATAGCAATATTAAGTGACAGATCATGGAAAAGAAATAGCACACAGTGGTCTCATCAGTAGTTCGTCCATGCTTGTTTTCAGCTAAAACAAATATATCATTAATAACAGAACAAAAACTCACAGGTAATCAGTGTGATCCACCATCTTGCTTCTGTTTACTTCAGTTGTGCATTGTGCAACGCCCTCCATTGACAACACATCCTTGGTTACGATGATTCTGCTCAAAACTGGTTGAAACACGGGCTGGTTCGCTAGGTAGCACCAAGGCTCCACGAGTCCTGAACGAAACAATTTCAAGAACCAGGGCTAATTTAGTGGGAAAGGGGTAACAGTAATATTAGACAATCGTGGTGCCTTAAATTCTCTCCAAGAACGATGTTGGATTTCATATTGGAACATGATGTGTAGATGTGATTGGCCAGGTTGGGACCAGACTTCCAGAATTCAAGGTGTAGTGCAGGCATTGCTAAACAGCATTAGAGAAGGCAATTCTGACATGCTAGTCTTTATGTTGGAGCAATCCTGAACACAATGTTTTCTTGAACTCACTACAAAGGATTCCTCTCGTATAATTTTCAGGGTGATACTGTGAACTCCTAGTATTTGTTTAGAGCATGAAGTTGCAAAATCCAAGTACTTCTAGGGGCAAAAAAGACAGTTGACAGGACACCTAATGCCTACCTTACAACAAAAGACTTTTCTAGCAATTTCACAGTT
This sequence comes from Epinephelus moara, assembly GCF_006386435.1. NCBI lineage: Eukaryota > Metazoa > Chordata > Actinopteri > Perciformes > Serranidae > Epinephelus > Epinephelus moara. The sequence continues at coordinate 17,442,130 of NC_065520.1, forward strand.
GCAGATAATTTTCCAACGGCTGAATAAATTAGTTTTATCTCGGTTGGTGCACACTTCTGTGATAGTCATCATTTGGTCTAAGGTGGTCATAAACTCAGTCCGAGCTGTCATATGTCAGGCTTTTTATCATCTTGACGTTCCTACAAAATCAAACATTTTTGATATTGTTAGTTTTTAGTCTCGGCTCAAGACAGGTGAGGCGCAAGAACGTGAACAAGTCTTATGTACTGTGAAAAAGGAGGAGAACTAGAGTGTATGTTTAATTCGGTGTGTATCTGATCCACCCAACCAGCACTCATTTTATTGAGAAATCTTAATTTTTGAAACAGTCTTCTCCCTGTGAAAGTAATCCGGTCTTACTCCGAAGTGTTAGAAAACCAGCACTTGGTCAGTGATTTCTGGTGTCAGACACCACCAAAAAAAGTCTTTTTGTTACACCCCTGTAAAGGGGGATAATACAAGGAAAAACACAGACACGATGTTACTTCAGTCACGTCCAGTGTTGTAATGGATTTTCCAAAATAAAGCACCATTTTTGTTACAGCAACTGTCATATCAAAACAACACAGTTGACAGTGTTAGAAATATAAAGCATTGTAGCACAACATATCTTCACAATGGCTTGAGTCAAAATTGACAAACTACCTTTAAATGGACAAACTATAGTCTCCGTATTGAATATGAAGTGACATTTTACATCTGCTTCAATTCAAATATAAATGAAAATAACTTCCCATCAGTCATGTCATAACCGAACTAATATCTTGTCAAATGAAAGCTATTAATGTCACTATTTTATCCATAAACACACATATGACAGCATGGAAATACATTTTCTTATCAAATATATCCTCATTAAATGTCCAACACTGCACAGAAACATCACAAATGCACTTCTGAAACAACGCTGCTCACGCCACCGTGCAGCTAGCAAGAAAACTACGGTGAGTGTAACATTCACGTGTACTGAACTTATTATTAGCTCTCAAAGTTACTGCAGAGACAAGTGTTTTACTTCCTACTTATCTTCTAACACACAGCAAACATAAATGCATCACGAAACGTATTACAATCACTTTTCTTACCTGTAAAGGGGAATAATACAAGGAAAAACACAGACACGATGTTACTTCAGTCACGTCCAGTGTTGTAATGGACGAACGAAAGCAACGTCTTCCCCTCTACAATTTAGCTCAGACGCAAGCAATCAAAACCCGATCAATGATTAGAGAAACAACTTTCAAAGAAATAAACTTGAAGAAAAAGAATCACTGTAGCAAACAATATAAAATAGTAATCAGAATAGTAATAGTAACCAAAATAGCATCAGGAATTACTTATGTTTTAAACACAGATGATCCTTTTTTAATTTATCACTCTATACTCATTTGTCTGGGAGACCAGAGTAGTAGATACCAGATCACTTAATAAGCAGATCACTATGAATTTCACCTTTATCAGTTTTTACCTTTGATGAATAATGTTTTGTTTTTAACCATGTACTCTCATGAATTAAAGCATTCTTTTGCTTACTGTTTTTAGCATGTTCACATAAGTATTTTTTAGCGTTTTAACAGCATTTTAACTTAACTTTTACTTTTATAACCATTACACTTTCACTTCGGCGTGATACGTAGCCAGTGCCCAGGGGTGTCAGAGGGAAACAAGGCAGGACAGCAACTGAAGTTAAACTGGCATAAGTCTGAGTATGGTAGGCAGGAAGGGTGGTGGATGGGTCCAACAACCATCGCCTTTCACCCAGGAAGCCAATGTTTGCTTCGCAAGATTCTTAAGCCAAACCCTGTTCTTCTTTCCTAAACCCAACCACATTGAGTTGAGGCGACAAAATCCAAAATGTGAAGTTTGTGTGCAAATATGATTTATCTTTATAGATTATAATGATGCCAAATTGACAAGATGTCGACATCAGATGTTTGTCTTTTGTAGAGTTCTGTGTTTTTGCGGTCACATAGGGAATTGTTAATGCGTCATGTTTCTTAAAGAGAGTTTTGCGTTATATTTTCCACCAGGGGCAGGATGGGAAATAATCTCAAAAGGGATCTAGTTGTAGTCTTGTAAATATTGACCCTGCAGGATCACTAGTCTTTGCAAAATCTCACAGTGTGTGACGGTTTCTTTAGACGTGAGAGGGTGTCAGACTTCTTGCACTTGTGGAGTATGTATTCCTATTTTCCTGATTCTTGTTTTCCATCAGCTGCAGTGTGTGTCTTCAAGGTTTCACTAAATTGAGGGATCTCCCTGAATACCAGTAAAGACAGCTATCTGGCTTCCTCTCCTTCGCTGTCTCTTGTTTTCCTGCGTGCTAACATGGGCTGAAGATGCCAACGTTTATGACAACTGGTGAATGAGCACTCATATTCAAGTCACACACGGTGAGATGCACGCCGTGGGATCCGGTTTTGTTCCAAATATCCATGGGGTCCAGATAAAAACTGAAAAATGTGACTGTTCACTCCGATTAGAGTTAAAACCTGAATGTGGCGTCAGAGTCAAAATCTGAGTGAGTATTTGTATTCCCTTAAAATACATGATCGTCAGTGTCAGGAGCGATGAGAAGTGTCTGTGTGTGTTTGTGGAAACATTTAAGTGTGTGTGTGGTGATAATTGAAGCCCACTCGCTCCTGTGGGAGTGCTCTGATGTGAGCCTCTGGCTGCGGTGTGGTTTAATGCTGAAAGGTGTGTATTGTTTTATCGCACACAAGTGTTGCTGTGGAAAGGGGGTGTGACAGTACTGCTAAAACCTGAACCGAGTTCAGACCTGTTTGTGGACCTCTGGAGGGAAACTCGGAACAATGAGCAGTTCTATCTTCTCGTTTTTTATTTGCACCTTATATCTACCAGGGGAAAGGTTTGCTGAACACCGATGTTGTTTTGCTCCACTGTTATCCTGCTTCGTATTCATGTAGGTGTGCAGCTCACATGTGTTAGAGGAAAGATGAGCTATAACAATAATAACTTGAAGCTCCCAGCTTCCACTGTTCAGGATTCAGGGATTTTTCTACTAAGAGAGGAACATTAAGTCGTCTGTGATTTCCCTTGAAGGTGGCATTGTTGTCATCCCGTACTACTTTAAGGGTGCTTTCACACCTGCCCTGTTTGGTTCAGTTGAATGGAACTCAAGTTCCTTTGCCCCCTCAGTGCAGTTCGTTTCGGCAGGTGTGAACACAGCAATCACACTCAGGTGCACACCAAACCACCAAACCGAGACCACCTCTTGAAGAAGGTCTCGGTCCGGTTACTGACGAACTCTGGTGCGGTTCGTTCAGGGTGAGAACGTGTTCCGATCTACTACTTTAAGGGTGCTTTCACACCTGTCCTGTTTGGTTCGGTTCAATTGAACTCAAGTTCCTTTGCACCTCAAGTGCGGTTCGTTTGGGCAGGTGTTAACACAGCAATCACACTCAGGTGCACACCAAAAAAAAATGGACTGAGACCTTCTTCAAGAGGTGGTCTCAGTCCGGTTACTGACGAACTCTGGTGCAGTTCGTTCAGGGTGAGAACGTGTTCCAACCTGGATCCGAACATTACATTTTCTCACTGAATAACTAAAGGACTTTTTCAGTATCTTAACATATGCAATAAAGTACATTTATGTCAGGTCGGGCTGCGAATAACATTTATTTCCATCGTCAATTAATCTGTAGATTATTTTCTTGATTAATCGGTTAGTTGTTTGGTCTTTAAAATGGTAAAAAATGTCGGATCAGGGTGTCCCAAAGCCCAAAATGACGTTCTTAAGTGTCTTGTTTTGTCCACAACCCAAAGATACTCAGTTTACCAGAAAATAATCACATTTAAGAACCTTTTTTTTGTCTTAAACATTACTCAAACCCAATAATCAGGTATCACATTCGATGGTGATTTATGTTCAGTTCAACCTTTATTTGAATTCGGAGGATCATTGAGAACAAGCCCTCATTTACAACGATGCCGATGATGAGTAGAATAACTGTCACCAGTGATGAATCTTAAAGCTGAGTGCTAAACAGCATCAAGTGATTTTAGGGTGGAAGCAGATGCGTGTTGATAAATGACATCACCATAATCCAAAAGTGACAGGAAGACTGCCTCAATTACCCGCTTCCTGCAGGACATCGGACAATTATCTCTATTTATAAAAATACCCAATTTTCTGGCGCAGCTTTGTAACAAATGTGGTGATATGATGCTTAAAAGGGAGTTTTTGATCCAGCCAAATACTAAGATATTTACATTCTGGAACCCTTTCAATATTTTGACCATCCTGGGTCCTGATGCCCAGCGGCATGTCGGTGTCAACTTCATTTCTAGAGGTCTTGTTAGGATTCAGAATCTTGTAGGCTGTCAAAGGCTAATTGAAGGGTTTCAATAGTGGACTGAGCAGTATCATCAGAATCATTCGTCAAACCTGAACCAGACAACACTTAGGACTCAGGGTGCAACGCTGGGCTCCAGATTAGAGCTTAGATTCCCTGCCCGAGCCCAAACCCGACCCGCCACTATCCTCAGGCTTGGACGGGTCGGGCTCCTCATAATAAACCTTCGAACCCCGAGCACACTCTTATCACACTTGGCTGCGCACATGTGAGATGTCGGCGGTGACAACGTATGTGTCGGCTTCGTTAAGTGTACCACGTGCAGCATGATGCTGGTATATGACAGCAAAAAGACGGGGACCTCGACACTTAACCCTGGAAACCTGGAGCGACATTCATTTTCTTATGCTGCCTTTAGATGCCTTTCGCAAGTATTTAAACCTTCAAACCCCGAGCACACTGGTGCGATTTCTTTTAGAAACATGGGGAATAAAAGGCAATGATTATGTTGCAGAATTATTGTATTTTTAAATTAATATAATTTTAGGTATTTTTATTATATATTTTTTCAGAATGATTGTATTTTTTTTTACATTCTTTTATAGTTGTTTATTTATTTTATCTTCATGGGTCATTTCTTTGTATGTTTGTTTTTAACTGTCTTTTTTACCCTAATTTTCTTGTTTTTAATTTTCTCTTTTTACTATTTTTTTTGGGGGTCATTTTTTTCTTTTGTTGCTCATTGTCTTCTTCCCATGTTTGTAAAATAAATCAAGCCAATTCTGTCAGGTTACAAAGCGTTAATGACGAAGGCTTGCCATGGACAGAAAGACGAGAGTCAGCCTTCAATGTCCGCGTTCGTATCCTTAAAAAAAATGTTGGGTTTAAACTGGGCTCGGGCTCATAAGGGACGGGCTCGGGTGGGGTCAGGCTGGATTTTTTGCATCCTGCCTCTCATGCTCCTTCTATCCACCCTGACCACCTCCCTACAACTTGAACATAGTGCTTCCTTCCCTGGAAATAACGTCGCCACTGAACATAACCCAGGCAGCAATTACATTTCATGCAAATCACATTAGTAGTATATAAACATAATTTGCAGGGGACAGGGTTGAAATGTCCACATGCTAAGTAGAGGAATAATTAACCTGTAAAATAAAACCAAAAGAGACGAAAATGCATTTTTTCAGATTAATAATCGGCCACAAAGTCGTGTTTGAGGGCCGTAAATCACCTGTCTAAGTAAAGTGTTGACACATTGGTTTTGATCCTGAGTCTATTGTCCCCTTTTCCATCCATTATGGTTATTTAGTGCTACAGGGTTGTAAAATGGGCGTTTATTGCCCCTGTAATGCTGCTGCATGTCCCCTCCCTCCCTGTGCACCGTAAAGCTAATGTCTACATGGCAGTGTGCTCAGATATGGGATTTGTAGGTCACAGCTGCAAACACAGCTAAGGGCAATATACTATTGTTCTTTATGCCTCAGTACAAGGTGTATTAAACACACATATGCTCCTAAATGAATATTTAGATTACTACCCTTTATTATTAGTCTGTCCTGGAAACATTTGAATATCACCTCAAGCATTGTTTTGCTTATCTACCCCACCACCACCACAACCCGCCTATATCCCTCGTTTCTTCTGGGGGGGAAACGCCACAGCGTGCTCAGTGATGTATAATCACCTTGAAATTAATTAATCGTAACACAACAACGCCGGCGATAGCATCAGTGCCCGTGTGGTTCCCTCTTTTGTCTGGCCACCCGCTCTTTCTTCAGGTTGCTGAGGTTGCTGTCCTGGACGCCATCGAGCTAAAATGGCTGCTATCTCTGAGCTGTATGTGTGGGGTCTCGGCGAGTAATTAATCTCAATGAAGCCCGTAGCTGAGGTAGGTATGACGGCCCCGGAATTCAATTACCCCCCCACCGCCGCCGCCGCCGCCATCGCCGGCGTGCACTGACGCTTTAACAGGGGGAAATATGCCGCCTCTATTTTCCCAGGTTAATATGAGCCACCTGAGCCTTATCATCATTTAACCAGCATGGAGATATTGTCATAACACATGCAGGCTCCTGGTTTTACTTTAGTTTTTGTCATTAGTGGCCCTCAACACGTTTTCAATTAGAGCTCGAATAACGCTTTGCATCTACTTTTCATTCTGCAGAATATGAATGTTTGCACACTTCTTAGCACGTGTAATGTGAATATAGGAGTGAGACTGATGTGTAGAGTTTGTAGATGTGTTTGGTACAGTGTTTTGGTGCTGTATGTGACATCCTGTTGTCCTTGTCCGTATGCAGTGACACTAATTCCACGATAAATTCAGTGGACTTCGTGAAAAAGACAGGAATCGTCTCGTGCATCTCAGATGTCATGGACAATGCTGAAGTCCAGTGATGGGTGCGTAAACGCTGAACTCAGGAGGCAGCTTAGATTAGATCTGAACCAATATATAAGGTTGCAGACAAGGGCGAGCACGCGACAGTAGCTCAGTGGAGCAGCTTGAACAACCCGAGAGAGGTGGTGTTTCTCAAAGTCGAGGAAGGATCCTTAAATGGCTGAATTTCAAGGAAGCTATAGGCCCGTTTCCACCGCAGGAACCACCCCCGAAGGACAGAGTTCCGGAACTTTTACAGGGGCTAAACAAGTCCCTGCCTCGGAGTCCGTACTCAGAACGGCCCCGAAAAACTCCTGGCTGGGGCTTGGGGTTTACTTGGTGCTGATTGGATATACTCAAGGCGGGATGTGACGTCAACAGAAAGCGACAAAATAGCCGGCATTTTTAAAACTCAGCAGACGAGGGTTAGCTCGTTCATAGCTTCCACCGCCATGTAAACGAAGAGACACGCCAGAAACCCAGCAACCACCTCAGCTCCTTCCATGTTGATTATCGTCTTTCTCATGTCTGCTTTCTTCCAAAGATTTTAGTGGTTAAAAGTCAAGGTTATTGTGACCTTGTATCTTTCTCATTCTCATGAACCCAATATTTCAAGAACAGCTTATGGGAAATACCTTAAATTTGGCACAAACGTCCACCTTGACTCAAGGATGAACTGATTACATTTTGGTGGTTAAAAGTCAAAGTCACTGTGACCTTGCATCTGTCTTATTCATGTGAATGTGATATCTCAAGAACACCTTGACGGAAATACCTTAAATTTGGCACAAACATCCACTTGGACTTAAGGACAAACTGATTAGATTTCAGTGGTTAAAAGGCAAGGTTACTGTGACCTTGCTTCTGTCTCATTCTCATGAACGTGATATCTCAAGAACAGCTTAAGGGAATTTCCTTAAATTTGGCACAAACACCCACTTTGACTCAAGGATGAACTGATTACATTTTGGGCATTAAAGGTCAAAGTCACTGTGACCTTGCATCTGTCTTATTGTTGTGAATGTGATATCTCAAGAACAGCTTAAGGGAATTTCCTTAAATTTGGCACAAACATCCACCTTGACTCAAGGATGAACTGATTAGATTTTGGTGGTTAATGGTCAAAGTCACTGTGACCTTTCATCTGTCTTATTCTCATGAACGTGATATCTCAAGAACACCTTGAGGGAACTATCTTAAATTTGGCACAAACATCCACTTGGACTGAAAGACGAACTGATTAGATTTCAATGGTTAAAAAATTTAGTTGTTCCACTTAGAGCTCCCCCTAGAGGCCTGGAGGACTTCCTGTTGTATCGACTGGATACGCAGCACATTTCGTGTGTATTTATTTATTTTGCATTTTTGTAAGTCAGGGTTCCCGTGGAGACTTAAAAAGTCTTAAAAGGCATTCATTGTATTAATCTAAAATAAATAAGGCCTTAATTGGTATTTAAATATCTTAAAATATTAGTTTTGAAAACACAATCACCAAGTTTTATGTTACAAAAAATGTTTTGGCAAAATTTTTACCTTATTGAAAAAAAAAGGTTCATGGTTTCTGTTTTTATCTTTTAATCGTGGTTATTGTACAATTGATCTTAAATTTCACTCTGAATTGAATTATAAACATCTAAAAAAGTCTTAAATCTAACTTGCCTTAAGGATCAAAGTGATACAACCACCCCCTCACTCCTTTAAATGATGAAGGCTTTGTTATTGGAGATGATGTCTCCTCAGACAGTTTTTCCCGCACAATGAGCTGACTCCGTCTTTTGGAATGAACACTATTGGATATTGACCATTATTTTCATCCGTATTGATTTCTGGTTGACAATACACTGTATTTCCACTTTAATTATTTGCATGGCTGCTTTTCGCAGAGATGGACGTCAATATCACGGAAAGTAGTGAATCACACCAAACCTGCAGCCGTTAACAGGAAGCTGTGCCTGTGCTCTCTGAGTGTGACACGTTACAGGAGATCAGTGATGAGTTGAGCAGATAAATTAAAGTGTTATTTCAAAAGTATCTTTAATTTTCTCTGAAAAAATTACCTCTGATTTTTCTTTTGTGTAAAGCTGCTGAGCCATTAAGAGATTTCTAAATGTGTCATCTTCCAAATGTTTATTGATAATGATGTCATTACTTTGTTTTTAAAGGTAGAGCATGAGTAAGGTTGGTGATTTTCAGATCATATTGGTGTCTGTTAATGCTGCTTCTATTTCTTTCTTTTGGCATTTATGAATCAATAATTAATACAGTCGACAGGGCAGATACACAGAGCAACAGTCATACTGTCACCTGGCTAAAATCTTCATGTATAGTCAGAGAAATTCTGCTGTCATGTTTGTGGTAGTTTTTGTCAAAGCCCTGATCATATACTTTTCTGGTTTTATTTTTAATGCCTCTGCACTTGTGATAGCCATAGCCGGAGGCGTGATGCTTTCGGGTTGTCCGTCCATCTCTCTGTCCCCTTCTTGTGAAGGTATTATCTCAAGAATGCCTTGAGGAAATGTTTTAAATTTGGCACAAACATCCACTTTGAGTCAAGGATGAACTGATTAGATTTTGGTGGTTAAAGGTCAAATTCACTGTGACCTTTCATCTTCTTATTCTCATGAATGTGATATCTCAAGAACACTTTGAGGGAATTACCTTGAATTTGGCACAAACATCCATTTGGACTTAAGGACGAACTGATTAGATTTTAGTGGTTAAAGGTCAAGGCTACTGTGACCTTGCATCTTTCTCATTCTCATGAACACAATATCTCAAGAACAGCTTAAGGGAATTTCCTTAAATTTGGCACAAACATCCACCTTGACTCAAGGATGAAGTGATTACATTTTGGTGGTTAAAAGTCAAAGTCACTATGACCTTGCATCTGTCTTATTCTTGTGAGTGTGATATCTCAAGAACAGCTTAAGGGAATTACCTTAAATTTGGCACAAACATCCACTTGGACTGAAAGACGAACTGATTAGATTTCAGTGGTTAACAGTCAAGGTTACTGTGACCTTGCATCTTTCTCATACTCAGGAACATTATATCTCAAGAACACTTTGAGGGATTCACCTTAAATTTGGCACAAATGTCCACTCGGACTTAAGGATGAACTGATGAGAATTTGGTGGTCAAAGGTCAAGGTTACTGTGACCTCAGAAAACGTGTTTTTGGCCATCAGTCAAGAATTCATACACTAATTATGACATAAAATTCACACAAATTTCTACATTTCAGGGGTCGGCAACCTTTACAACTACAAGAGCTTTTATTGTCCAAAAAAAAAAAAATCTGTCTGGACCCGCAAAACATATTTGAATAAAATTTAAATAAGCACATGTACATTATAAATAGGTCTCAATAAGAATTCATTAATTTGATTTACTACAAAGTGGCTACTCTGCAGCGGGCGATTTATAATTATTTAGTACTTTAAATTTGCAGCCATGGTGGTGAAAGCAAATTAATCCGTCCACACATTATTAAATCAGTATTTTCCTCCAAGACTTTTTCTTTTTTAGGTTTAGAATTGCTAGAGAGACTCCGGGCTGAGGTTCAGCAAGAATTTAGAGGAAAAGGCTCCAGGTTATAGACGTATGATGCACATTTTAATTTATAAAATGCAAAAACATCTATTTTCTAATTTGATGTAGAGGCTACACGTTTTGTTTTTGAGTTTTTGAGATTTTTCAAGCAAACCAGCAACAAGCAAAACAAATGGACAAACGTCAACAATGATAATAATCTGACGGGATAAAATAATGAAGTGATGACATTTTATATCCAGAGGGTCAAAGGTCAGCTTCACCGTGACATCATAATGTTCTGCAAAAACACTTTTCTGGCCATTACTAAATGTCGTAACTCAAAAACAGAAGGAAGACACTTGCTCAGATGCTGAATTGGTGACTCTAATCTTGGAGCTGATTGTATAGATATAGATGTGTGTGTGTGTGTGTGTGTGTGTGAGGCGTCCATGTTTTCAAACTGCAACTTGAAGCGTTTGCAGAGGCAAACAACCTCAAGGCGTTAATTCTGGTTTTATTTGTTATTAATAAACAATCACATGAAAAAAGGTCACTACAGTGGCTTTTAATGCAGCACTGATGTGCGCCGGATAATAGATACATGTATAAGAGGTAATTTCCTCGTTGCCGCAGGAGTCATTGACTTACATTCCTACCAGCGTACGTTCCTGCAGCACAGGCAGAGGCCGGTCAGGAAACATATTGTAGGACGGCAGCCAAACACCTACGCAGGGGTCAACGACAAGAACTAACGCCCTGTGATGCTCTCGCTTTAACCTCTACAATCCCAGCTGGTTTGTGCATAAATAAGGTAAAACCAAGGCAGTTGCTTGAGCGGTGTGAATGTGTGTGTGTTGCATGTGGGTGGGATGTGAGGGTCACATGTCTCCAGATGAGCTCTATGCAAAACAAAAACGTTAATACACGCAGCGAGCGTGACGGCGGGCGGCGCACCTTCCTATAAATCACCGTGGTTTTAATCATACCTGTCTCGCCGTCTCTTTGCCGCCATCCCCGGAGAGATTGTTTCGCCTGCCCGCCTCTCTGTCTCCCTCGTTCTCTCCCTTTCTCACTTGTGCTCAATTATCTAGCAGCTCTTTCGGTGTTTATTTATTTATCCAAAGTTCATGTACAGTATGCATGCACAAATTTTCTCCTGGGGGAGCGAGAGCGGCTCAGCGGAGCGTGGCGGCTAACCACACCGGCAGCAGCGAAAGGAGGTGGAGGAGGAGGAGGAGAAGGAGATTAGAGGTTTAGTCGGAAATGGTCTTTGAGGCAGACCTGAAGGTTGCTGGTTTGTTTCCCGACTCCCGATGGGAAAATATCAGTCCTCTGTCCTTTGAGCACGACACAACTTTCCAACTTTTATCCGCCTTATTTGCAGGATCAATTTATTGTTGAGTTTTTTAACGGAGTTTGGACAATAAGAAAATACAGAACATCATGAGAATTATCCTTTGCTGCTAATTCTTCCCACCTTCTTTTGTTTGCTAAAAAATCTCAAACACACGGCACGAATCTGACACAAAGGACAGCAAGTGTTAAAGCTTTTATGAGTAGCGACAGATTAAATTGCTGTTCAGCATCACATTGACAAAACATGCTTTGTATTGCCGCGGAAATGTCAGAGAGGAACACAGAGGACCAGTTGAATCTTCCACAAGACAAAGAGAAAATTCAGGAGGAAGTTAAGTGGCGAACACGAGGCTTTAGTAAAGAGAAGAGAAGAAGAAACCAGCAGAGGAGCGAAGGGTTTCTTTATTTTTTGTTTTTTGTTTAACAGACATTTAAAAACACAAGGGAGTTGACGCTTTCCACTGAGGGAGAAGCAGGTAAAGGCTGCCTGGAAGCTAATTAGAGGCCATATCACAACAGCAGCAGGGTCTGAGCCACTTTCACTCAGCACCGAGGTAAACAAAGTGCTTGGCTGCTTGTTGCTGTGACAGGCCAGATAAAGTGGTATTTACCTTTCAGTTGTTGGTTTCTTTTACAGCCAGTACGGCAAGTATGTACAGCGTGTTTGCTGGCATTTATTCTGCAACACAGTGTCAACAGAGAAACAGAGAGAGAGAGAGGGGAAGAAGCGGAGAGAGGAAAGTGGGTGAACAATGCGGTAATAGAGCAACTGGAATCGAAATGAGACGGAGACCAAGGTGGGAGAGGAGTGTCAGCAGATCAGGACATTAAAGTCTAAGACCTTATTTACACAGGGCTAATACTACCAGGGGATGTTCAGTGATTTGTAAAAACTGCAGAGATAGAAGAGGAATCCATGCAAATCTGCTTAATCTCTCAAGTGAAGCTGCTATTTATTTGTTCTTGGTTATCCTGACTGCAGCCCAATCGCCAGAAATGGCACTGTATGTGTCTGCAAAACACGGACACGTTATTATTTAGCAAATATATTGACATTTTACGTTTATAACAACACTGTGGTTAATGTGCGGTTATGTTTAGGCAGGTTATGGTTAGGAAAAGATCATGTTTTGCATTAAAATACCCACAAAGGCAGGACAAAAACTGCTGGAGAAGACATGAATGGTCACAGAAAACCACCCACATTAAGCGGCACAAAAGCTGCTAGAAAAGCAGCCACAGGTTGCTAAAAAAAACCTAACACTTTGCACTAAAAAAGCAACTGGGAAAGCAGTGACACATTGCTAAAAACACCCATGTTCTGCAATACAGAAGCTGCTGGAAAAGCAGTCACTGGTCACTAAAAGACACCCCAGTTAAGCGGCACAAAAGCCACTGGAAAAGCAATGATGGGCCACTTAAAACCACCCATATTTGGTGGCACAAAAGCCACTGGAAAAGCAGTGACAGGTCACTAAAAATCGGCCACATTTGGTGACACTAAATCTGCTGGAAAAGCAATAAGGGGCCACTTGAAACCACCCATATTTAGCTGCACAAAAGCTGCTAGAAAAGCAGCCACAGCTTGCTAAAAACAGCCATGTTCTGCAACACAAAAGCTGCTGGAAAAGCAGTCACTGCTCACTAAAAGACACCCACGTTAAGCTGCACAAAATTCGCTGGAAAAGCAATGATGGGCTGCTAAAAATCACCCACGTTTGGCGGCACCAAAGCTGCTGGAAATGCAATTGTGGGCCACTTAAAACTACCCACGTTTGGTGGCACAAATGCCTCTGGAAAAGGAATGATGGGCTGCTAAAAAATACCCACATTTGGCTGCACAAAATCCACTGGAAAAGCAGTCACTGGATGCTTAAAACCAACCACATTTGACCGCACAAAATCTAAAAGAAAAGCAGCAACTGGTTGCTAAAAAACTTAATATTTATCACTACAAAGCCACTGGAAAAGCAGCAACATGTTGCTAAAAACACCCATGTTAAGCAGCACAAAATCTGCTGGAAAAGCAATGATGGGCTGCTAAAAATCACCCATATTTGGCAGCACTAAAGCTGCTGGAAATGCAATAGTGTGCCACTTCAAACTACTCACGTTTGGCGGCACAAATGCCTCTGGAAAAGGAGTGACGGGTCACTACAAATCACCCACATTTGGTGACACTAAAGCCACAGGAAAAGCAATAAGGGGCCGCTTAAAACCACCCACATTTGGCAGCACAAAAGCAGTCACTGGTGGCTAAAACACCCCACGTTTGCCGGCACAAAAGTCTCAGAAAAAGCAGTCTGCAGTTGCTAAAAAACAACCACATTCGTCAGCGCAAAAGCCACTGGAAAAACAGTCACTGGTCACTTAAAAAACAACTGCACTCGGTGGCACAAAAGGTGCTGGAAAAGCATTGACAGTTAGCTAAAAAACACTTATGTTTGAAAGCATGAAAGCGACTGGAAAAGCAGCAATGGGTCACTAAAAGATACCCATGTTGGGCGACACGAAAGCTGCTAGAAAATCAGCCACAGGTTGCAAAAAACCAACCACGTGTGGTTTGCAGAAACGTACAATGCTGTCATTTTCTTCTGGGGAGTGAACAGCTGATTGATTAGAATTAAAAGTGGCAGTGGAATCTTCAGAGCACGGCTTGTGATTTGATTTCTGCACCAAGTGATAGACTGACCTCACTGGAATGACTCTGTGTGCTTTGACTCAACACTATTTCTTGACCAGGCTATCATCCTGTTGTTACAGTGAGGTCATCAGGCAACAGGCAGAGACTCCAGGAAGTCTCTGCACGCAGCCAAAACACAATCCTGTAGAAGCACCATGTTCCCCTGTCCTCTGTGGTGTCAGTGTCCTGCGCGTCGTACATTCAACTATCAACTCTGACCTACTGGGAATGAGAACGTAACACTTCCCAGTGAACGTGATGCAGGCAGCAGTTACGTTATATTTTTATATCCCTGTGAGTAAATACGTGCTTTAATGAACTTCTTCGGCTTTTGTTTGCTTGAGATTAAAAAGTAGATTTTGTGAAAGTATAGAGGACGTGACTTAACGATCGGCGACGTTGCTTTAAAGTCAAGATGTATACATTTTACCTGTCAACTTTATCAACGTCTATGTATTAATTACCTCCTCCGTGGCCTTGCCTCTTAATGGTCCTCTCGTAGCGGCTCCTCCGCGACATCTGTCTCCCGTGTTTTTAACTTGAGAGAATAGCACTGTCAACCGTTCACATAAACCATGTCAGAGCCGCCTGTGGCACCTATCTGCTCGACAAAACAAAGGCTCCCCGCAATTAAGGAGGCCTTTTCTCACCGCCGACAGCTCCCCTCCTTTTTCCCGTCCCTTTTTTTTTTTTTTTTTTGCTTTATTCCGACAATTTCCAGCAACTCTAGCAGACACCTTAAGTGCCGCTAAGTGATCAAAGAGGGGAGTGCATATTGGATAACGCAATTAGGCTACCACTGAGAGAGGAGAGTAACAAAGAGAGAGACAAGAGAGGGACTCTGAACAGATAATGGCTTGTAAACAGAGGACATTACTTTACACAGAGATTATTCAGATCCCGACCTGACACCGGATGCACCAGGGTCTATTAGCGGAGTCATACCCAGTGGGAGAAATAAGACTGGATCACTTTAGTTAGGAAATGGGAGAAAATGGCAGCGCCAGGGTTCGTTCGTGTGCTCAAAAGTTGACTCTCAGGCTCCTCTAATTGCCAATACTCAAAACAAAACCATGATAGCTTAAAGAGAATGTGAGAATATCTTGTCAGAGAGGATTCCTTCCTCTCGTCGCCCTCCTCCACCCCGTCCTCACATTTTTCCTCCCTGCTTGTCATTGGTGTACTTAACAAGAGGACATAAGTGGCTCCTCTCATCATAATGGAGATCTGAGAATATAAAGAATGTGTGTGTGTGTGTGGTCGTGGCGGTGAGGGGCGAGTGTTGTGGCGAAGAAAGGAAGTGGCGGTTTCCTTCTCCCCTCCTCCCCCCGAGTGTTAAATGACTTGGGTCAAACGGTCAAAATGTAATTATCACCGAGGACGGCAGCGATCGCCAGTCAACCTGCTTACCTGACATTAACCCCGGTCTGAACTAACAGGAGGCCCTCGCTGCCCCGGGGAGCCAGATGCTAATTTGAAGCAGAGTTTGCAGTTGGGGGGGTTCGGGTGGGGTAATTGTGGAGATCTAATGGGGATCAGTGCTGTGGGAGCTCTCTATACATCTGCCGTCTGGCTAAGACCCACCGCACCTGAGACTCACAGGCTTGGCTGTGGTCGCGCTCCCCTGTAGGCTTTGAAGCTCGACGGATGCAGCATGGCGCCACTGCTGGCACAAGTGGAGTGTGTGTGTGTGTGTGTGTGTGTGTTGTGGTTTGAATTCCAATTTTAGTCGAGTGAGGCTGCACTCAGTGCAACTGAGCGTCGCAGGGCTGACAGATCGGGTGTTTTCTAATCACAAAGCTCACATGAATTCATATTTTCATACCTTTGTCGGCTTATTTGTGTGTTTTATTTGTTATTCACAGACAAGTGCTCAGCACACACACGCTTGGAAGACGTAAAATAAATGTAAAAAAGGAAATAAATTACATAAAGAGAATAATGTGTGACATTGCAAACTAAAATCATGCCTCCCAAGCAAAAACCTCCATTCTTAAAAAACCCTTTGAAGTCTCCGCCACTGCATATGTTGGTATTTTTGCTTATTGTGATGTCATTTCTTGTCGTATTTACAAATACTTCATACCCCTAACATCTGTACAACTTCAGCTAAAAGGTCATGCAAGTCAATAAACCATAGTAATTGATAAAAGTATTGAAATTGTGTCATAAATTAAAAAAAATACAAAAATCGAACATTTTTTCATTGAATTTGAAAAAATAAACACATGAAACATTTTGATCCAAAAGATTTCTAAATGTAGAAACATGATCAAAATATTTCTTAACACTCCAAAAGTTATTTGAGCTACGTACATTTTTTAGTTTGTGAGATATGCTCATTTTTGTGAGCAGAGTGCAAAGGCGTTTTGCTACTTTTATCTGCAGTAGAAATATTTCCACAGTGCCCACATTGGTATTTCTTGGTATTTTATAACCCTTAAATCTGAACAACATAAAAGCTAAAAATTTAATGCAAGACAATAAAACATATTAATCTATAAAAGTATGAAAATTGTGTCATACATTTAAAAAATAAATAAAAAATACTAAGCCACAGTGATCGGTCGCATTTTAGCCATTTTGAAGCATTTTTCTGTTGATCGGTCGCATTTTAGCCATTTTGAAGCATTTTTCTGTTGCTATAGCGCCACCCAGTTGCCAATTAGAGTTAAATTTCTCCAGTCACCTTGAGGCGTCCTGTTCTACATATCTACCAAGTTTAGTAAAAATCCATATGGCGGTTAGGCCTAGATAAGAAATGAGCTCTCTAGCGCCCCCATTTTGT
>NC_065520.1:17459450-17563245 GCF_006386435.1 Epinephelus moara
ATACGGGGCATGAGATATGCCCATTCAAAGTTTGACATTTCAATGGGTTGCTATAGCGCCCCCCTTTGGCCAATTGATGTAATATTGCTTCATTGGCATCCTCCCATGACCCTCTACCACTGTGCCAAATTTCACATGGATTGACCAAGTCAGTGAGGAGAAAAAGGTGGAACAGACAGACACACACGTCATTATATAGTAAGATAACATATATGACAGACATTCCTGTTGACCTGCTTCTCTGCTCTCTGGCACATTTCCACCGTCTTAAACCGCTTGTCGCAAAATATACTGACGTCATTGCAAGAGGAATTCATGATGGCACAAAAGACACAAGTCTTAGCTTTCTGTTATCGTTTTTATTCTGGACTGATTTTGAACACGATCATGATGAGCTGCAGATTCCTACAATGAGCGATGAACTTAAAGTAGGTGAAGTAAAAAACAGAAAAAGCCGTGCACCTGCAGATATAATTGATCCCTGCACACGGTCTGACATCTGAGTCCAGCGAGTAGTTGTGCGCAGTGGCATTCCCACCCAATACAGACACTAGATTACATAAATTGATGTGAGGGCCAGTGGAGGGCCGCGACCCTCTTGTAACGCACATCACCTCTACACTTGACTCCTGCTCGCTCATTGTGTCGGTGCGACGGCGAGAAAGGGCCCAGGGAAGCAGCCTCCTGGTCATCTTTAATTCATGCGATTAAATATGCAGCAGAAGCCCTCCTTGTACCAGCTGTTAGACGCCGTTAGTAAGCCATAATTCAAGAGTTCAAATCCGAGCAAATTGAGGGCGAGGTCGGACAGAGCGCTGGCCGGAGAGGCATTATCCTCCAGCTGAGGAGCGAGTGGCAGGTTCAGTCAGGTGCGGCACGGAGCCGAGGCTTGTTAATCCTCACGGCTGGTAAAAGATAAAGCAATGCGCTGCCCTTATAAATGTACATACGGGGAAAGAGGCAGGGACGGAGACACACTCGGGTTATTTCTGCCTCTCAAACCTCGCCGTCATGCAGGGATACAGAAGTGTTCATCACAGCCACTGTTGCTTATTTAACCTTTGACCTCGAGGATCATCACTCTAAGTCTTGAAGCTGCATTTCCCATCAGTCAGTGCTTAATCCTAGCTGTGCGGCTGATGTACAGACCTTACAGCAGCTCTTCAATATAAACGTGACAAAACTGATCATGTTTTCATACAGATCACAATACAAGTTTGACTTTCCCCAGGAGGCTTTTAAAAGGCTTCCTAAGAGGGTTTATGAGAGCTTGTCAGATCGTAGAGGAATGTGCCAAATCAGCACAATGGTAGTTATGAGGTTTTTATACAAGAGCAGCGGTGTTTATATCTATGTAAAGTCTGGCTGTACCGTTTGAGATGATTAATAGAGTCTGTCTTTGCTTCAAGTATGCAAAACACTTCAATGCAGTTTTATATCCACATCTGCATAACATGTTGCTTTGTGGGGAAAACTCATATCTCCAGTCTCTGGGATTTTCATGTTTTTAAATGAGTTTAAAGTCTTCAAGTGAAACCACAATATCTGACTTTTATTTGCAGCAGAAATTTAAAAAACAACAGCCTAGTCGCCAGAAGAGCATCGTACATTTCTGCAAACCACAGATATGTAACATCAGTACCTTTCATGTGTATTGTATCAACATTTCTACAGTGATGTAGTCAGATTACATGTATATAAGCGGACTTTCCCACTGGGAGGTGGAGTGGATGGTGGATGGGGTGAAACTTAGGTAAGCTGCCAAGCTGCAGACCACTTAGAGAGACCAGCAAACGACAAAATTAGGTGTTTTTTAGGAAGACATCAGGGTATTTCCAGCTGCAAATGGGCCGCTAAAATCCAGTGTCTCTTAGCAAGATGTGGCATTTCCAGCCACAATTGAAGCACCAAGACCAGGTGTTTTTTAACGAGACATTGTTGCATTCCCAGCCATGAAAAACTGTGTTTTTATTGAGACATTAGAACCAGAATTGTGGCACCAAAACTGGGTGTTTTTGATCAGACACTGGGACATTTTAATCCACAATTGTGGCAACATAACCAGATGTTTTTTGATCAAAACATCAGGGCATTTCTAGCTTTGGTTGTGGTGACAAAAAAGTTGTTTTCCCTGGGAAGACATCAGGGTATTTCCAGCTGTAACTGTGGCACTAAAATCCAGTGTCTTCTAGCAAGACAATTGAAGCACCAAGATCAGAATCGTGGCACCTTAACTGGGTGTTTTTTGAGTAAAACATCAAGGTATTTCCAGCCGCAACTGTGGCACTAAAATCCAGTGTCTTTTAGCGATATATGGCATTTCCAGCCGCAATTAAAGCACCGAGACTGGGCGTTTGTTAGCGAGACATCCCTGCATTTCCAGCCGCAATTAAAGCACCAAGACTGGGCGTTTGTTAGCGAGACATCCCTGCATTTCTAGCCGCAATCAAAGCACCAAGACTGGGTCTTTGTTAGCGAGACATCCCTGAATTTCCAGCCGCAATTAAAGCACCAAGACTGGGCGTTTGTTAGCGAGACATCCCTGCATTTCCAGCCATAATTAAAGCACCAAGACTGGGCGTTTGTTAGCGAGACATCCCTGCATTTCTAGCCGCAATTAAAGCACCAAGACTGGGCGTTTGTTAGCGAGACATCCCTGCATTTCCAGCCATAATTAAAGCACCAAGACTGGGCGTTTGTTAGCGAGACATCCCTGCATTTCCAGCCGCAATTGAAACACCAAGACTGGGCGTTTTATAGCGAGACATGGTTGCATGGGTTAGGGTTGTCATGGTTGGTTCCGACTGCTTTAAAAGTTTTAAACAAAGTCACTGTAAGTCCTTCATTTCCACAATCTTGTGGACTGAGCACACGTTTGATAAAACGGAGTTAAATCTCTCGGCATCCATTTTCAAGATCTCTGTGTGTTTGTTTCCTTGCGGACGAGAAAAGGGGGATTTTCAAAAATGCAAGAGGCGTTGCTTTGTTGACGGATGTTTTCCCCGGTATGTTAAACACACTAGAGACTGGGGCATTTCAAACTGCAATCGTGGCACCATAACCAGGTGTGTTTTTAGCAAGACATCAGGGTATTTCCAGCCATAACTGTGGCACTAAAATCTAGTGTCTTCTAGCTGCGAGACATAGCATTTCCAGCCACAGTTGAAAGCACCAGGATCAGATGTTTTTAAGCAAGACATTCCAGGATTTCCAGCTGCAATTAAAGCATCAAGACTGGGTGTTTTATAGCAAGACATTGTTGCATTCCCAGCCATGAAAAACATGTTTTTTAGCAAGACATCAGAATTAGAATTGTGGCACCTTAACTGGGTGTTTTCTTAGCAAGATATCGGGGCATTTCCAGCTTTGGTTGAGGTGACAAAACCAGATATTTTGAGCCAAGATATGATCAAGTGTTTTTTATGCCTTAGCATAACCACAACACTGTAAAGTACGTAAACATACCTGCTACATATGAAATGTACAAATGTTTGCAGGAATGTACAATGCCAACATTTATTTAGGCGATCAGGCTGTAATCAAAATCACATTCATATTTGTGATAACTAATGACAGCATTAGTAAAACTACGAAACAACAGGGCTGCTTAAATGCACAATCTTCAGTTCGATCCATTTGGTTGAACAGAGATGGTAAATTTTGAGAGCTAAACAATGCTCTGTGTTGTTTTTAAGTATTTCTATTTTTAGTGGCTTTAAAGAAACTCTGCTTTCTCACAAAACAAAGACAGAAGCTCTCTTTAACCCCGCTGTAGACTCTGCACAGCGTGTGTGTGTGGGCGCTTGTCTGCATGTGTTTGAACATGTGTGTCTATGCATGACTAGCTGCATGTGCGTGTGCATACATTTCTGAGTGTGAAAAGGCACCTCATTGACACCGAACACCTGCATGAATATAACGTGTGTGCAGTGTTATATAATATGTGCATGGACGAGTGAATGTGGATCGGCGTGTGTGTGTGTGTGTGTGTGTGCATGTGCACGTGTGTGTTAGCGGAGGAAATCACCATTTCAATATAGCTCTGATTAAACTTCCCATTTACCGTTCTGAAAGTACACAGGAACCTTTTCTTGGCAGGTTGCCTCCTGCTGCAGGCCGGTGCCAAGCTCTTTGAAACCCAATCAGTTTTCGGTTCTCAGATCACTATCCGCTCCTTAGTCTCTCCTCGCCTCTCTCCTCCTGGATCAGCAGCTCGCATTGCAAGCTTGAAAAAAAAAAAAAAGGAAAGAAAGAGGCCGATGGTTGGTCATCCATCAACAGAGCCAGCTGGCGTTGGATCAACACCCACCAAGTCCAGCAGGCACCTGTTGGGAGTCTGCAAGGTGCAGCACACTGCAAAAAATAGACAACCTCACAAGGCATAGTTTCATATGGAGCTTATTTTACTGAAAGGAAGTGAAAAAGCTGCCCACTGCCAAGCATAATTACACTTTCCTGTAATGCGCTTTAATTTATTTCACTGGTTTTGCATGACAATAACTTCACATAACAAAGATCAGTCTACTCGGATTGAATATCTGTCACATCATTCATTAGTTATGGGTTGTAATGTGCACACATGTTGCACTGCTGGTCATGCCCCAGTCAGTGAGGCTCTGTGTACTGGTGTTCATTCTATAGTCTTCGAACAGTAACAGGAGTTAGTGTGCCTTACAGCTGCATCAATATCAGAAATATAGTAGTCAACATCAGTACCAGAAAATTACAGAAATCACATGTACTTGAACATACCTTTATTTTAAATTAGATTTAATTTAAATTCTATTTGAAGACCTTGTTGATGTCGTCCATGTGGGCTCAAGAGATTTTGTGGGCAAGGAAACATATATTGATTTACAGCCTACAGTAGTTTAACATATTGCTCCTCTTCTATAGTTCAGCACTTGTACATGTTAGACGTGACACTTGGTGTTTGTGGTAGGCTGTTTCTTTTGCCCTTCGTCTACTGTGATTGGACAGTTGAGTAAGAAGTGACGAGTGCAGCGTTTTCTACTCTTGGGGATCAGAAAAAAATGCCAAACTTCGTCACACTGCTGGCATTTGTAGCCAGTCTCATTCCAAAGTCTTCAAATACCACCGCTTGGTCAGTGATTTCGACGTCAGACACTGGCGCAAAAAGGCGTTCTTTCGCAGTGGTATGATACACGACTGGATGGCTTCACTGCCAAACACATTCTCACTCCGACCTCGTGACATATCGATGTTTGCTCATGGACTTTCCACGTCCAGACATGGCGTCCAAGGTACCCTGGGTGTGTTGGTTTTTGACGTTCTGGGACGCCGTGTCAACTTCAGCCTGTTCACAGGAAATGTACAGTTTGCATACAGTCTCTTTCAAAATAAAAGCACTGCATTGATACAACACTGCGAATTGGCGTTATTTTCCTTCAACAACAAACACACGTAGTTGGGTTTAGGAAAAAAAAGAACATCTTTTGGCTTTACAGTTAGTTAAACGTGGAGACGTGGGGTAAAGTAATTATTACCAGGGATTTTAGTCCCGTCCGAACACGCCATGCCTGTAATCATTACGGATAATGTCAGTAAAAATTACGGCGACTTTTACCTTCTGTAAAACAGTCCGGAGAAAATACATCAGGTAATATTAATCCCGTGCGAATGCAGTCCTCTGTAAAAATGTATGTATATATTTCGTCACGTCCTGTTTACAACTAGTTTCCTGTGTTTTTTCGATGGCGGAGGCGCTGGAAGAAGCATTCGGTGTTGTCGGCAGTCGTGATAGTGAACATTCTTCTGATGATCACATAGCCCTACGTGGGAGACCAATCAAACAGGTCGAGAAGAAAGAATTTTTTTAGAGCCACGAGACTTCTGGTTGTGTTCGGTAGGCCTAATATAAATCCGTATTGCTAATCGTTGTGTACACACAGTCATGATCATGGGCAGTACTTCATATTGGGCTAATCATTAATTATTATTATCCTTCAGCTGATGCTTACAGGAAGCAACGTAGCACGCACATGCCGACAGGGAGGTGACGCCAGGGCGCGAACCCAGTTACCACTCCCATC
The DNA here is from genome assembly GCF_006386435.1 of Epinephelus moara. NCBI lineage: Eukaryota > Metazoa > Chordata > Actinopteri > Perciformes > Serranidae > Epinephelus > Epinephelus moara. Next base: position 17,465,504 of record NC_065520.1, read on the forward strand.
TCTGGTAGAATTTCTTGTCCCGTGCAAATTACAGACATCAGACATCCTGTGGTAAACTGACATTAGTACACATCCCTATGTAAAACTAATCCCGTCCGAATAGTACTTTAGAGGAAGTGAACACCAGTCTCCCGGGTGAAAGTCCGTGGTTGTTGGACCCATCCGCCCTACTACCCGCTGCCTTAACTGTCCTTGTCGTCCCGCCACATTTCCTCTTGACACTGCCTGGCCCATTTCTACCCCTTAAATCTTCCACTTGGTATTGAGTGCCCTTGTTTGCGAGATAACCCTTGATGAAGGACGTGAGAAATATTAGGGTTGAGATCTTTCCCTAAGAAATGGGACACCACTTCATGCAAATTGGCATACGTCACGCGTAGTAGCAACGCAAGACACCGGTAGTCATTCAGTCTGATGAATCAACAGAGAAGAAATGCTGAAAACAGGAGGCTCCTACGACGTCTTCTAGTTCTGGGTGAGTTGATTTGTTTAAATATTTTGACGCTGCGTTCAACCGAGTTGCTAGTCCAACCATCTGTTGTTTGTGTAGCCTACATTCTGATCGTATGGCAACAAATTGTTTTCCAAAGCTTGCCGAAGTTGCTGACTTCGCAAGCTCCCTTGGAATCTAGGGCGGGTTTTAAGTGTTGGAAACCACTTCCACTACCTCAGTTCTGTTTTGGGACACCACTAGCCTAAACGTGAACGCGCACAACCAAGTGCAAGTGCGTATTTCTAGGGGAAGTGTGGGTATTGGGACAAGCCGTAAGTGCTGGATTTCGACGACTTTGGAGTGAGAGCAGGTTGTAAGTTGAGGATACCTAGCATGTCGTATGTAGACACGGGTATATGGAGCGCTACCTTTGACATTTAACGTCAGACTCGATCCCTTGTAGGCGTGTACGCTGCCCCATCAGGTGTGGAAGAATTGCATCCCTGGTACCTATCGTTCTGGAGAATAATAAGTCACATCCTCAGAACTTTGGCATGGACTTGGTGCCAAAGTATCTGTTCTCGTGACATCCCGAGCACTAACAAATGACGCCGTATGTGCGCTGAAAGATGTCAATCAAACTGTGACTTTGGCAAGCTACTCTCATTTTAAAGATAGACACTTCACCGAGAGGAAGCAACACGCATTATAAAATTTGAAAACTCTCCTTTTTTTTTTTCCCTCTGTAATTTTCCATGATGTTCCACGAGCTCTCACCACCAACCACTATTAGTTTTAATCATTCCCAGCTGTGCGTTACTTGACTTTCATCGTGTGTTGCAGTGTGGGAAAGGTGGCCTTCAGGATCACGCTAACAAATCAAGTTAATTTCGTCTGCAAACTGAGGTTTGGCGTAACGAGCGTGATTCAGCGCTGACTTCCTCTGTCAGTAATTTATTTGACCATATACATTTGAGGTATATTTCAAGTCGAGTGGAAGCATCTAAACAAAATACCATAGATGTCGTCTCATGCAGTGGTGCCGAAACAGCGAAGGACGGAGACTGACAAAAAGAGATAGAGTTAGTGTGAGAGTTTGACCGCAGTGACCAGGGGAATTAGAGAGAGACAGCGCTTATCCCTACGTCAGTATCAACATGTATAAGCCCAACGCTCCATTTCAACCCCAGAAACCTGCCGTCCAATCCATCAAAACACGACTCCCATCGACATAAAACCTCCCTCTCCGCCTGTATTTGTCTTCCTAATTAATTACTTCACATGCCACAGTATGTTTTTCAAATGATAGATGATGGAAAATTATAGCTGCGGTATCCCAGGCACAGCCGGTGGTAGATTTGTGCAGTCAGCTTCCAGCCTGCATTACCTGAGTAGATCTGGCAGAATGCCTGAGCACTCAGACAGGACGGGACAGATTTGATTTTTGGTGTGTAAGAGGCTTTTTAGAAAATGTTTCTAATGCCGGATTTAGTAGGTAAGCACAATCTGTCGTGTTCACCTACGTGATATTATCCAACAAGGACACCGTGACACACAAAGGGCAAAGGAAATGCAGCGTGTAGCGTGCAGGAAATGTCACCATGAATCAGCAGGTTCACCTCGTTGTCGAGGGTTATGATCGTGCTCTAGCATCTGGGAAAAAACAAACCAAATAATCTCAGGTATTTGGGCATGTTTACTGAGATTTTCCATTTCTCTCCAGCAAATATGTGTATGTGTTTATCCACTGGATGTTTACTGAGCGTAAATGTTTCTTTGGCTTCACAAAATACCTGAGATTTTATTTTAGTTTCCCTGATGTGTTGCAGTTAAGTCAATTTTTAGTTTATATTAAAGGGTGTTGATGGTTTCTTTCAGGGTTTACTTTCATTATACTTTGGGCCGCATTTTTTCTTTTCTTTTTCCAACCAGTGAATGTTTGGTATGTTTGGTCTGTAAATGATCATTCATCAGAAAAAATAAGTTATTGTTGATAAATTAATGAAGTTTAAAGTTTAAAGGCTGTTAATGGTTAATTTCAGGGTTTTCAGGATTTATTTTTCAATATCTATCAGTCTGTTATTGATTTATTTTTAAATAAATAAGATTTATTACTATTTATTTTTTAATTATTTTTAATTGTTTTCTCCTTTTTTTATTTTGCTTGATAAAAACTAATTAATCCTTAGAAATATTGATAAATTAATTAATAACTTATTGTTTCAGTACTAGTTTATTTTATATGCTGTTTATTTTAATTTCAGTGTTTCTCGAGATTTTTTTTTCAATATCTATTGGTCTGTTATTTATTTATTTATTTCAAGATTTTTTGTAATTATTTTTACATTTTTTTCTCCTTTTTCAATATCTATTTGTCTGTCATTTTTATAAATATATATATATATATATATATTTATGTATATTTTGCATTTATTTTTTTTTATTTCAACCAGTGAATGGTTGGTTATTTTGCTTGATGAAAACTAATTTATCATAAAAAATATTGATAAATTAATTAAGTAACTTATCGTTTCAGCACTAGTTTATTTTATATGCTCCTGATGGTTAATTTCAGTGTTTCTCGGGATGTTTTTTTTTCAATATCTATTAGTCTATTAGGTATTTATTTTAAGATTTTTTTTTTAATTATTTTTAATTTTTTCCTCCTTTTTTCTTTTTTTATTAAATATACACATGTGTATATATATATATATATATATATATATATATATATATATATATAGAGAGAGAGAGAGAGAGAGAGAGATATATATATATATATGCATTTTTATTATTATTTTTTTTTTTTTACATTTATTATTTTTGCATTTCAACCAGTGAATGTTTGGTACTTTTTCAGAGGTTTTCGGGATTTTATCTACTAGTAGTTTTTTTATTTACTTATATAAAGTTAAATTTTTATTTTTTTAAATCATTATTATTAATAATTTATTTCAACGAGTGAACATTTGGTACTTTTGCTTGATAAAAAAATTATGATTAAAAAATTGTATTGAACATAAATATTGAATTTATTGTTTCAGCAGTAATTTATTTTATAGGTAATGGATAATTTCAGGGTTTTCAGGATATTTCAATATCGATTAGTTTGTCAGTTTTTTATTTATTTTTTTATCCATTTTTTTATTTGAATTTTTCCACATATTTCATTTAATTTTTTTTTTTTTCTGACCAATGAAGGTTTGCCTTTTTTTTTTTTTTTGAATGATTTATTTTTATTTTTCATATATTTTATCTTATTTATCTATCTATTTGTTTTTTTCAACCAATGAAGATTCCATACTTGATAAAGATGATTAATGAAGTTATTGTGATTTGTCACGTAAAGTTTACTGTATATTTCTGGATGGACTGTGAGGTCTCTGGTTTGTGTTCCACCTCTGTATCAAGATGATGAGATTTCAAACGTCCACATCTCTCTTCTTGGCAGAAGAGTAAACTCTGCAAAGCACAGAAATGTTTCAGGAGCAATAAACAAACAAATCGACAGGAGCCTCACTCTTCTTATTTCTAATTTTTGATCAGTCGTACAGCCTAAGGCCAGGTTCCTAATACAGATTCCAGGCCTTTGATTCACAGCGCTGTCCGGTTTTAATAATGCAGGCATGTTCGCGGGTGGTTCGCCCCCCGCCTCAGGGTCTGTCTCCCTCGCCCCTCCTCCTGAAGAAGGCCGCTTCCTCACGGCAATGTCAAAAACCGTCCGGACAGGAAGCGCTCACCGTGAGAGAAAGTTAGGATGGGAAGACTGGGAGCAGTGGGGGTGTGAGAAAGAGGAAATGAAAAAGGAGGAGAAAAGGAGAAAAAGTTTCTCTGTGTTTTTTTTTTTTTTTTTTTCACGCTGGGAGCACAAAAGAGCATATTAAACACTAAAGTTTATCAGTCCAAATTAAGTCTTGAATTCACAGCTTCTTTAATCTTTCCGCATCTGAAACCATTTCCTCCCCCCCGCCTCCACACTTCCTCCTGCTAAAACAGTGAAATGAAATCCAACCCGTGCCGTTGACTCTCCCCATGTTGAAAACACCGAGACACATCATAAAAAATTAATTACTCCTCCACCCCCCCCACTTCACCTCATTTCCATAAGATTCCTTTAAAAATATGTAAAATTCATTTAAAGTAAGTGGTGACGTTGTCTTTGAAGATCACGACAACTAACATGGATCAAAGCGGAGGTTCTGTACGGATGAGGGCCTGATTAGCATAATGAAATTAACTTAGAGACAAGAATCTCTAATAGGTGCAACAAAAAAACGCATTAACAATATTTAAGGAAAGTACTGTTTGTGCTTGTAATACAACAATTATGGAACTTGTATTCAATTAACACTTTGTTGATTAACTTCTTTTTTCATACGCGCCTCGTATCGAGACCCCTTTTCATTTCGGAGGCATTATTTTTCCTCCCTTTTCGCCTTTCACTCCTCAACTTGACACACATGATGATTCTTTGCTGTATTGTTTTTCTTAAATCGGGCCATGAAATCAATCTGAATTTGCATATTCACAGTGATAATTGCAAAGCTGGCAGATAGTTGTGCTATAATTGCAAACTAATGACTGCAAAATTATTTGTGAACTCCCAAGATATTGAGGTTTTCTTTTTTCCGACGGCACCTAATTTGAGTGACAGCTCCAGCAGGTTAAAAAGGGGTTTATCGGGAAATTTCCCTTTGAAATGACTATTAACCAGAGTCACGGTGTCTTTGCTGTCACAGCGTGTGATCTGTGTACTACAACATCCTGTGTGAGAGGTTGAGCTTGTAGTTTTTGTCTGAGCAGCTTCAATGCATCCTCCTCTTCCTGCAGAGAAAATAAGACTCTGAGCAGACGTGCGCTTATTAATCACAGCTGCAAAAACACCTGAGAAATCCCAGCTCTGATAACAGGAAGGTAAGACTTAGCAAGTCAGGAACAAAAGGCTGCTGAAGATAATTTCTTTTCAGGATTGTTAATGCTTTGACGATAAAACCCAGGGAACAAATACACATAAGTGTGCCATTTGACTGAATTAGATTAATCCAAATGAAAGCAATGATCTTTTATTAATTTCAGCTGTTAACTGTCTTGGTTTCTCTCTAATGACTGCATCAAGTCAATTAAAAGTTTCCCATTTGCTGTTGTAAACAGGCAATATTTGAATCCAAATGTCCACATGCGCAGATTTGCCTGCAGTGCTGCACCGTTATCACATCAAAGACAGTATTTGAAGGCCCTGGGCTGCAGAGGAAGCCCTTTTTACACAGAGATCAGGCTGTAGGGCCGCCAAGAAGTCCCGTCTTTATGCTGCCTTTGCATTTTTACACAGATTCAAACGAGGGCGTGACGTAACCCACCAGTGTCGGCCTCTAGTGTGACATAAAACAAACGCGTCAGCAGCACTTTCGAAACACTAACAATGGCATATAACAATCATTTACCGTCCCTGTCATTTGGCGGCTGATCCTGTCCTCTGCTCGGAGGGTAAGGAGCTCCTGAACCTCATTTTTCCCCCAATTTAGGCTGCAGGGCAACCACCGCTCCACCTTGCATAGTCTTGGCTGGAAAAAAGATGTCCAAGTGTGCAGAAATCTTTTCTGTCAGTTATACCAATTTGTGGATGTTTTCAGCTGCTGTTCTGCGTCTCTGAGTTAGCCGCTAACTGCTATCAGCTGCTTATAAATCTCCAGTGGTGGGTGGTACGCATAACACGTCGTCAAAACATCCATGGTTCCTGTCCCTTTTATACAGACATCATTTCACCACTGTTACTACCTCCGATGCCGGCTTCAAGGTGAGACAACTCTGTCCCCCCATTCCGCGATTGTACCTTTTATACCAAACAGCAAGACAGAATGATGGCGTGAAATTCCTGCATTGAATAGGTTGCGTAAAAGGTGCTGGAGGTTAAATGCAACAAAAGACAGGACAGAAATACCAGTATTTTTGCTATGAATACTAGGGCCCGACCGATTTATCGTCCGATTATAGCCATTAGAGAATAATCGGCAATCGGCCAAAAGTTGGTTTCAAAATTGTTCATATGCTGCTTGTTCCACACAATTTCTGATAATAAAAGTATCTGAAAATAGTAAAATGTTCTTCCTTCAATTTATATCTTTGTAACAAGTGTTTGAACTATATTTAAGCCATCAAAAGCAGGTATTTTGGGTTTTTTTTTTAAATTGAAAAACGTAAAAATTTAATCGGTCGATATATCGGTTATCAGATATTTTTATTCCATAATATCGGAATTGGCATTGGGCCCCAAAAAATCCATATCGTTTGGGCCCTAATGAATACTTAGATCTTTACCTTGTCATATATTTTTAGCATTTTGTCATATATTATATTTTTTGAGATTTTCATTGCTACGAATTATTAAAATGAGCAAGTTTGCTCGAGTCTTTTGCAAACTCGGTGACGTATGGATTTGGACAACACACCTGACCTCACAGTGTGGGTCTGCATTTCAGAAATCTGTGAATATGTCATAGCTTAAGGCTCACAGTGGACCCTTAATTTGGGCAGTGGATTCTGCCGCGATCTGGTCGTACTTTTCCCACTGTACAGGAAGTGTTGTCTTTTAATGCTAACAGTTTGTTTCGAAAAGGTCCCCAGTAAGTGGGCGAGGCTTTGAAGCCAGTTTTCGTAGGAATAACAACTTCCGAGCCCATCGCGTGATGCCATTGGGCCCCGATAGACATTTCCCCATTGACTTACATTGTGAAAGAGATGCTGTTGAGCATCACAGCCTGGATCACAGGAGATTACTTAGTTTGCTATCAGAATTTGATCCATGTGGTGTGAAAACATTTGGAAAGAAACCACAAGTAGCTCGCTCGGCCTTCTAGGAGTCTAAAGGTCTCTAGTGCACTAGCTCTATGGGCCAAACGATCCAGAAGCAGCGCCACTTATCCGGATAATTTTATAAGTGGTAGTTTGACGTTTTTTGGCTTCATGTGCCACTGCGCAACTTTCATAGGAATGAACAGGCCTCCAACGCTGTGTCCAGTTCCCCAAACACATCCATGCTTTAGAATGAAGAGATCTGAATGAGCTAGGTACCAGCAAGTAAAGATGGCCACCTAAAGAAACTGAGGAATGAAAAGAAAATAAGAGAAAGGGAAACGATGGCACAGGATGGAGATAAAATCGAAATTAAGTGTAGATTATTTCCCAGTTTACCACGTCAGTCATGTGAGAATTAGACTGTTTAAAACCTGACTGTGACCACGCTACTATCAACAAGTTTGTCCAGATATTTAGTCGCCTTTGTGTTGTTTAGTTTGTAATCTGACCAGAACTCCTCTCAGTGGGAGTCGGGTGTATCCCCCCCTCTCGCTGATAGAGAAAAGAGCGCTGTCCTCTTTAGGCCTGGCAGTAATTGAAATAAATTACAAGAGTGCAGCATTGTTGTTATCTGTGGTTAGTTAACAGCACCTCCCTCCCTCTCAGGGAACATAGGGATTCAGGGAGGAGGAGGACGACGACAACGAGGTTCCAGTGACCCAGATTTAGTCTCAAAACATAAATAAATTATCAGGCCCCCCCTTCACACACACACACACACACACACACACACACACACACACTTGAACAACACACACTTCCCTTCATGTTCAGAGTGCACCTTCAAAGTTGTAAATGGAATTTAATCATGGTGAAATGGAGATGTACTCACATTCCTGAATGCACACACTCCCATGCATTAATGCGCACGTAGTTGCACACATTATGTATCTAATGCTGAAATGTGTCGACAGTTAATCAATCAGCAGAAAACTGATAATATTTTTCATACACGAGCAATCACAAAAATGACTCTTAGGTTTCCAGCTTCTCAAATGTGAGGATTAAATGAATCTGTATTTTTTTTTCTCCATCATTACAGACAGTTATCTTTAGGTTTCGTACTGTTGCTTAGACACAAGAAATGTAAAGATATCTCCTTAGGCTCTGAGATAAATTTAAACACTTTTTGGATTCTTAATAGATTAAATAGCGAATGAATCAATTGAAAACAGTTGACAAATTAATCCAAAATGAAACGTCACCCATTGGTTTGTGGACTTGTTTTGAAGCCTTACGTTTGGCATTTTGGCTGTTGCCATCTTGGATTTTTGGAGCCAGAAGTGACGATATTTGGACAAGAGAGTGGTGCTAATTGTAACGCTAGCTGCTGACTTGTAGCATGGTGCATTTACAGCTATGGGTAACTGTGATAAGGCTAATGCTAATGCTAATATTTGCGAGCGAAAAAGGGTTACGGGGTATGTAGGGTATACCCAGATCTCCTTCTGTCCTTTTACAGTATAACAATCCATCAGCCAAAAAGCCTTTGAAATATGTCCGAGAGTATACCCACTTCCTCCTTGGTACTCATCTGCCGAGATAGTACACCCACCTCATCAGCTACGACTACACCGCTACATAAAACCATTACAAGAAAACGTACTTATCGGGAAAAGTGGACATCCAACTCCTTAGAGGGTCATTTAGTACAACCAAATGCCAAACAAGACTTTTTTAGGCGACCGAAACATCACAATTAACTTATATGAACTGATGGTGACGTGACAAACATTATTGTCATGGTGGTGGTGACAAAGGACTGAGCACAGCTTTCACAAAAAGCAGCCATGCCCCTAATTGCGTGTTACTTATTTTAAGTCTTTATAAAATGTAAGCGCACTCTGTACAGTCGTCATTAGTGATGTGACGTTCGCGAACGAGCCGAGTCTTTGAACCGGCTCTTTAGAGTGAACGAGCCAGTTCCTAATTCACGTCGTGTTGATGACCGCCCTGGGTTAGAAACAAACGGTAGGAAGCTAACCCACTATCCGCTAGCACTTGCTTGTATTGACAGGCTTGTTGTTTATAAAGGGTGTTGCTATGGCTACACCAAACTTTATATCTGCGGAGTCTATTCTGGGTCCACGTTACAATATCCAGATCACGTGATGTGATAAATCAGCAATGGGATTCGTTGTTGAACCCACAATTCCCGGAAGTTGCTGCTTGGCAGTGACAGACTTGTCTTAGTTGATATTGTACTTTAGTTTTGCAGATTTCCAAACATTTTGGCGATTAATCGGTTTCATGCAACCAATCTGGGGCAGTTTCAAGGTTGGGGCCCAGGACAGTTGGTAATGTTGTTTGTCTCATCCCACGGGTTAGTTTTTAAACCTTTAACTTTGTACCTTGTACCTTTTATGCAGTTGTTTCCGATGCAGTCTGTGCACATTCTTTCATGTGATTGGCTGTTTTACTTTTCTCTGTATTTGTTTAGTCTTTTTGCAAAAGAGATCTTAATTAGATTACCTGATAAAACAAAGGTAATAACGGTATTCCATCAAACATAGTACAGCTGGTCTTTGTCCTAATTGTCTCCTCCGGATGAAGAATGACCGAAATCAGAGTCTAAACTGACACCAGTAAATAACCCTCTCCATTCACACTTCATTTGTTTGGAGAACATCTTGAGAAAACAGGGTTCTTGTCCTCAGAAAACAAAGTCATAAAAACAGAAGAATCTGAGACTGTGCAGGAGTGACAGTGTTTTTAAGCAGGCCTGTCTGTCGTGGCGGCGTTTTAAGAGCGTTCTCTGGCGACTGCCGTGACACTGCCATTCCCATGCCCTGTCGAATTCTTTCCTCAGATCCCAGGCATTTAAACTGCTCCCTCCCTCCCCTACGCCGCTCAGGATGTAGCCAAAAGTCCACTGACCTATGTGGGAGTGGATATTTTGGAAGACGGCCCTGGCTCTTTCACTCTCTATTCCTGTCCTCGCACGTTCATTAGCCTGGCCTCGAGAGTCAGAGTGTTTACATGTTGTTATCATTCCTCTCCTATCATTTTTCTTCCCTGTTTTTTCTCTCTTTTTCCCTCCGCTGAGGGATGTTTTTTCTAGGTGGGGTCAGGCGCTGTAATAAATTCATGTATGTCACATTAGAAAGACTATAATCACCAAGTAGATTAAATATACATGTGTTTATCCTGGTGAGAATGTTGGAGAGGCTCTTTGAAAACCTGCAAAGTTGCTCTAGAATACACAGCAGCGCATTTGTGTGTGGAACGAGGCAGTACGTGTCCATTACTGTACAATGAATGCTGTAGATTGACTGTGGCCCAGTTACAGAAAGAGTCCTGTTAACTGAAGTACAGTAAATATTTTTAAAGGTCAAAAAATGCAACCAGAGTTCAAGGATATAATGTATCAGCTGACGGACTGAAAACAGGATTTAGTGAGTGTTTATGGTAAATATTCTAAACACATGGTCCACTTACTTAGCTTTCTTTCAAGTGTCTTCTTCTTTGTCATCTTGTGAAAGTGTCTACTTTGTTCAGAAAAGGAACACTTGAACATTTGCATTCATTTGTGTTGTACAGATATGTATTTTTTCTAACACAAGAACTGATACTTTGAATGTGACAATGCTTGTTTTACTCCAGTACTACGTACCAGGGAGGCAATTATTGTCGCCAGATGGAATATGGCGACAAGTGCAGCAGCAGCTCCATCTCGACCTTATTTTTTTCCTAGGGAGAGTATATTTTTTGAATTCTTTGCAACGGGAGCACCGCATATTAATTATTCTGTTCTGCATCGAATGCTGCATGCTTGCCGTTTTTCTCGGGACTGGTGATTGTTCTGATGGCCCAAGATTCTGAATTCCTGTTCGTCCAAAAAAAGGTCGCATTGGGCTGAAAGCCCGTTCTCTGAAGTCGTCGAATACTGGCACTTGGTCAGTGACTTCCGGCGTCACACACCGACAAAAAAGGCGTCCTTTAAAGTCAGCATTATACCCGACCGATCGCCGTTATTGTTCAGCAGTGCCCTGCATCATCAGGGGTGCGTTGTTGGATGGGTCCAACAACCACGGACTTTCACCCAGGAGGCCAGTGTTCGCTTCCTGTTTGAATATAAAGCTTTTTCCTAAACCCAACCACATGCTTTTGTTGTTGAAGGAAAAAAGCATCAATTTGCAGTGCTGTACTGAAGTAGTACTTTTATTTTGAAAGAGACTGTATGCAAACTGTACATTTCCTGTGAAAACAGAAGTGTATTTTGAAAACAGACAATGCATGTAACAGGCTGACACGGCGTCCTAGAACGTCTACAACCAACTCACCCAGGGTACCTTGGACGTCATATGTTGACATGGAAAGTCCATGACCAAACATCGATATGTGATGAGTAGGGCCCGACCGATATGGATTTTTTGGGGCCAATGCGAATTCCGATATTATGGAATAAAAAAATCCGATAACCAATTAAATTAAATTAAAGTTTTACGTTTTTCAGTTTTAAAAAACTCAGAAATACCTGCTTTTGATGGCTTAAATATAGTTCAAACACTCGTTTTGGCAATCGGCCAAAAGTTGGTCGATTGCCGATTATTCTCTAATGGCTATAATCGGCCGATAAATCGGTCGGGCCCTAGTGACAAGGTCAGAGTGAGACTGTGTTGGGTTCTCCAAAACGATCCCAGTCACCAAAAAATTGCTCACATTATACATTTCTGTAATCCATGGATATGTTACATTCTTCATTGAGATTCATGGAAATACAAGAAACAAATAGATGTTTCAGGTGAGGTTTATGTGAGAGGCGAATGTATCTATTATATCTAGGTTATAAAACAGACAAAGCAGGGCCAATAATGACATCCTGTTTTATATATTCTTTTGTGGACGCTGTGACAACATGTAACGCCTGTATAATTGACTTTATGGAAGTCTCCTGTAGCGATCAAACGCCTCTGTTTACAGATGGCTGTTGCCTTATTGCTAGAGGTCAAGGTAGAGGGATAAGTCTGTTTCCAACCAAGTCATTATTTACTGTTGATTCAACACGGCGAAGTTTTCCCAACCAGGGCTGCTCGAGACTTTCACATTACAGCCCAGCAGAGGAAATAATGACCTGTAGGTGCTCAGCTGTTGGAACGAAATTGGTGTTTCTTTTCTGTTTTTTTTAATGACCTGTAGGTGCTCAGCTGTTGGAACGAAATTGGTGTTTCTTTTCTGTTTTTTTTATTTATTATTATACTCCAAAGCTGCCGAGGTCTCCTCCGACATCCTCCCCGCCTCCCACCCTCCAGTAAGCTGCCGAGGTCTCCTCCGACATCCTCCCCGCCTCCCACCCTCCAGTCTCGTCTCCCACACTGTTACATCACTGGAAATGTTTGCTGCTTTCTTTCTGGAACTTCTCAGCCTTTTCTCACCTTTATTTTGCCTCCGCGCGTACCGTTGCTGCTTCGGAGAGACGTCGTCATTGCAATTATTGCGTGAAGGTGTTGCGTGTTTCTTCCTCTGAAGGTGGAGGTTTGTGTGATTCTTAACATGACCACTTAAATTGAGACCTTTGTTGAGGCTCGGGACATTTTGTGAATGAGCTCACGCTGCAGAAATCTCACTCTTGTAATGAGACGAGTAAACAAACAGCCAGTGCAGTTCACTTTTTGGGGTATTTTGGAAAACCAAATTCCTCATTCTGGTGCATGGACGTGGCTCTTTCGGGATTGTTTTGCAATGCAGACACTCATATCTGGAAATTTCTTGCAGCAAGTGATGGAAGTATGATCAATTATAGACATAAATGACTTGTAGGATGATGTTTTGCTCTGCAGCGTGCACAAGCTTTTCTTTCTTTCTCTCTTTTCATATATTTTCGGTTTTAACCTGACAGCAGAAATATTCTCCATCACTCCTTCTTCCTTTCTTCCGTATCTCCCTCTTGTATTCCCTCCAGTGGCCGGTGGATTCAGAGGGAAGGCTCTTGAGAAGAAAGCAGCCGAGTGGTTGTTAGAAGCGTAGAGGATCCAGGGCCCAAGGCAACTAATCAACGTATTACTTGTGTCACACCAACTTAAATCAACTTTTCTTGAAGCCCGTAGATATTCCTCCGTCGTCTTTGAATGTCGTCCTGCGAGACCCGTGAAATATTCACACTATTTCAGTTACCTGCTGTTTTAGTAGGTATAAAGCAGGGGAAAGTAGCGAGTTTGTCTTTCATGTGTTTCTGACGGACTGTCACTCGCTCAGCGGCACAAATGTTCGTATATGAGGCGCGGCGGACACGACTTTTCATCACCGTTAATCAAAATGAATAAACATGCATAATTGCACAGAGCGGGGAGAAGTTAGGGAAATTCAGAGGGAATTTTCAATGCCCTATGAAGTATTAAAACGAAGCTTGGCCTCATTTTTTTTTTTTTTTCACCTAACCCTACTTCCCCACCTAGCTCTCCGCCGACTGCACTGACATGTATATCTCTGGTTTTCATCACATGTGCGTTTCTCAAACACACAAACCATTAGGACAAAATATTTACTTTTTCACAGATGCATTCCCGTACTTCTCCCTAACTTTGATATTCCCTTTGATTTCCAGCATCCCCCTCCCTCCCCTTTTAGACATGTAGAAGTTTAAGAAATCTGTGGGTTTGATGTGATTTTTCCCGCCTTTGTACATCATAGGCAAACATGAAAAAAAAGTGCGTTAACAGACAGGCAACGAGCTCAGGCAACAGTGGGGAGCTAAGATTGACATGTTTTTTTATTTTGACAGCGCTCACCCTCCCTGCCCTTGGTTTATGATCATAAATAGTGCATGCTGCTTATTAGGAGGCTGCTGCCACGTTCCCAGCTAGCGAGTGTGTTGCTCGCCGGTGTTAGCAGACAATTTGCCAGTACACATGTGAGACATTATTAGCGTTTCCCTTTCATCCTGCGCCTCACTCTCCGCTCTGTCTCTTTTTTCCCAGTCCTGTGCCATCCATGCAAAGCACTCTGGGATAGGTTGTACTCACTGATTCTGCACGCTGCTCGTCATGCAGCTAAATTTGATGGGAAAAGCGCATAATTTGCCTCTTCTTAGATTAAATCTAACTAATGTGATTATGTGGCACAGACACAGGAGTATATGCGAGCACACAAAAGCCGGTATGATGACAGAATTTCAAGATGTTTCACGTAGCGCAGAGGAAAAAAGAGAAAGGCCGGTGCTTTTAATGCTGCATGGAGCAACATCTGGCTCCAATTACCCACTGTGAGGTAGGTGCTCTATTATAAAAGGAAACTCAAAGGATTTCCTCTCTAAAAATACACGTTATCCCTTAATTCCTGCCTAAATTACCACTTAAGCAAGGCCTGTAATTCATAAACCCCGGTAGTCCAGGTCTGTGTCCATGCTGGCTGCAGGAAAAACTAAACTCTGTGTCACCTTGACCGTGGAGGTAGCCGTCCTCAGAGAGCAGTGGCAGAGAGTGACATGGGCAGGGCGAAGCGACTCAGAGAAAGAGATTAGTGGCGTGGTCGCACCTCTCCTCCCTTCAGATAGCGCCCCGCTGGAGTGGTGAGAGAGGTGAGGAGGGACATAATGGCCGATGGTCCCCCTCTAAAAGGATGTTTTGCGAGAGGTGGGAGAGGAGGTGGGGATGGTGCGAGGGCTCCGGGGTCTCGGGGGATAGATTTGCAAGTGGAGATAGTCCGATTCACCTCTCCCTGACACTGACGCCAGGGGCCCGGGGCGAGCAGTCAGCGTGTGGTCAAGGCAAGTCCGACCCCAACCCCCAGCCTCCAAACACATACTGTCTCTCAGAAACACACACACAGAGAAAGTACAGGTCCGGGCAGAGAGGTAATTTGATGCTAGGTTCTCTCCTGAGGCTCGCTGTTGTGGTGCGAGCGCCGGTGTCACTGGGTCAGAGCTGAAGTTTTCCACTGAAGCTTTCAGAGTCGATTAACGGGGAACGGTGGCCTGCTCGCTACGGTGCGGTCACAGGCAGGGGACAACTCTTAAGTACAGGATTAAAAGCCTAAGCTAGAAGCACACACAACCTCATGCTGCACAAAAGGTAAAATGGTTTCCACAATCGGCAGATAATATACTTCAGAACTTTCAAAACTGTGCCAAGGCCTCGATGTGATTCAACATTTAGGAAGTCAGTCACGTCCTGCTTCAACTTGACCTGCCATACTTACAGTTTCCCTGTGCAAAGAGGAAGTATTACCAACATTTTAATGTCTGCACACTTTCAGTTTTGCCTCCAAATACGCCCCAGTTGCCTGATGCACATTGTCATTGCACATTGCCAGCAAATACATTAATTATGTGTGTTTCATTCTTGTCAACATTTCTAAAGTGACGTAGTATACGAGTTAGACTTACTTTGTCATCGGGAGGAGGAGGTGATGACAGATGGCATGACACCTAGGCGAGACGCCCGCCAAGCTGCAGATAACTGTTTAAGACCAACAAACAGCAAAACTACTGTTTTGACCATTCATGGCTGTAATTACAGCGGCTTTTAAGTAAGCAAACATGGGTGTTTTTAGTGACTCATGGCTGTGTTTTCAATGGCTTTGTAGTCCCCAAATATGGGTGTTTATTAGCAACCAGTGGCAATAATTCCAGTGGCTTAGTAGTCACCAAAGATGGATATTTTTTGGCCAACCATTGCTGTTTTCAGGACATTTTTAGCCACCAAACATGGGTGTTTTTTAGCAACCCATGGCTGTGATTCCATTGGCTTAATTGTCACCAAACAAAGGTGTTTTTAGCTAGTGGTGTCTGTGATTCCAGCAGCTTTTTAACCACCAAACATGAATACTTTTAAGCCAACAATGGCTGTGTTTCCAGCAGATTTTTAACCATGAAACATGGGTGTTTTTTAACAACTGGTGGCTTTAATGTCAGTGGCTTTTTTTTTTTTTAGCTACGATACATTGGTGTTTTTTAGCCAACTGTGGCTATCAGTGTCACCAAACGTGGGTGTTTTTTAGCCAATTGTGGCTGTGATTCTAGCTGCTTTTTAGCCATCAATTATGGGTGTTGTTTAGCCAACCGTAGCTGTATTTCCAGTTGATTTTTAGTCACCAAACATGGGTGTCTTTAGCCGAAAATGGCTGTATTTCCAGCAGGTTGTTAGCCACCAATTATGGGTGTTTTTTAGCCAACTGTAGCTGTGTTTCCAGCCGATTTTTAACAACCAAATGTGGGTGTTTTTTAGTGACCTGTTGTCTTGAACATCGTAATATTGGTATAGAGAGAGTCAGATAAAAAGCAGTATTTTTTTTATTTTTTTTTGTACAGAGACATTGCTGCGTTTCCTGTCGGGATAGTGTCAGGAGAAGCGATTATTTTTTGCTGATGTTGCTGCTTTTCCAGCAAGCATTGTGCCTGCAAAGCTGAGTGGTTTCAGCCAAAACATGATCTTTTCCTAACCCGAACCGAGTGGTTTATGTGCCTAAACCTAACCACACATTTGCCACAGCATTATTGAAATGTGAAGTTTCAGCATTAAGTGTCACTGTATCTGATACAGAAGAACACACAAATGTAAGGTATCTGTGGTATGCAGAGAAATACAATGCCAGCGTTTCTTCTGGTGATTGGATTGCTGAATAAAGTGCTTTAGATAACCTTTTGGCTTGTTTCCAACCTGCGTGTTTGTCTGGCTGCTTGTGTTTCTTGCCCCTTTGGCTTTCTGTGAAGTGATGTTGCCACATTCGGCAAAACACTTTGATGAGTCCACTGTTAACTAATAAATGATGGCCAATGTAACACCCAAATTGTCCTTTAGTGATGGTTAAATTTATCAAAACAGCTCTGAGGCATCTTCCTATTAAACCAAATAAGAAACATGTATAGCCAGCTGAGTACATTCTGAACTGGGCCACAACTAAAAATCATAAATGAAGCAGGATAATATGTCCTGCCAGAATTATTTCATACAAGCATGAGATGTAAAATATGTCACAATATACCTCTATTAATATACATATGAGGATATTTTGCTGCTAATAGTGAAATCTGAAACTACAATAATATTATGCGTTAAAATGGAGGAGTTAAGGAAGTTTATCAAGTATTTTATATATGTAACATGGATATTTAATATATAGTTATCTGTCACTTGGTGTCAGTACTTATATAAAAGCTCAGTATGAAACGCCTGGCTCCCTGAGCAACACAGACAGCGGGTGAGATAACTTATTTTCCTTGAATAACTGTAATTCTCAGAGGGAGGAAAATTAAGCGTAACCCTCAAACGCTGCTCCTTGCCTGGACTCATTTTTTAAAACCAGAAAGTGTCGAAGGCTCCGTTAACATTTTTCCGACCTGGAATTTTACCGACCCAGGAGTCCTGACAGAGCAGGTATTGGCACACCACAGTCTGATTTCACAAGGTTTCGGGTGTATTTTTAATTTGTGGAAACATCAGTCTGAACCTATAGTCCAGCAACCACGAGGGAACATCGTCTCCAGCAATCTGCCCCAACCCTGTTATTAAGTGGTAATTCAAACAACTCATTTATTTCATCAGGAACTGCCCAGAAAACACCAGATTCTTGGAGTATCTGTTCTTCAAGAGGGATTTCTTTCAGGGTTACACAACCTGCACCGAGGCTCAGAGTGCTTTATGACACATCTGATGAAATAAGAGTTCTTTATCTGATATGGTAAGCCATCGTAAAAGTATCAAATGGTGGGGTTCACTCCAAATTCGGGCACAGTTCTTTCCTCTTAGAAAGTATGACTGATCCAAAACATACCTTAGGAGTAGCCAAAACCATTTAGGAGCCAATTTCCCTGCCAGCAATATGTAGTAACCCAAAGTACATAGTTCAGATATTGCTTCAAAAATGTTGAGCAACTGACTCATGATCCTTTTTTTCCCCAGCAGATAATCACTTTACTTGCCTGCAAAGGAACATACAAGAACATTTATTCCACTTTGTGTTTCTTAATCCCCTCTTTGGGTTTCACTGTGGACTGCCATCATGTTACCACACTGCTTTTGGGTCACTGTGATTAATGGGCCTCCAGAGGGTTTTTTCTGTGATACACAGAGCAGGTTTTTTCACCTCCATCCACATCATGGCTGGATAAACTTTTTGGACTTAGGGCAAAACCATTTGGCCCCTTTTAGTCTAACTTTCCGGATGTAGACTGTGACTCTAAACAGAATTCTCCTGGCCCTCGTGCATCTGCGTGTTGTTTCAAAATCCTCTTTGCTATGGGAAACAACAACCTCCAATCATTCATCTTCCGTAAGTCTATCCCAGCTGACATTGGGCAAGAGGCAGGGTTCGCCCTGGACAGGTCACCAGACTATCACAGGGCTGACACATAGAGACAGACAACCATTCACACTCACATTCACACCTACGGACAATTTAGAGTCACCAGTTAACCGGCATGTCTCCTCTCTGTGAGAGGAAGCTGGAGTACCTGGAGGAAACCCACGCTGACACAGGGAGAACAAGCAAACTCCACACACAAGGGCTCCCCCACCCCAGGTTCGAACCAGGAACCTTCTTGTTGTGGGGCGACAATGCTATGTCAATGAAAATGTTAAGTTTTGACGAAGATTTGGATGGTGCACTAAGACATGCCTGCTTAGTTCTTTTGTAGAATTGTTGCAAAGATCTACAACGAATAAAAAACTTTGTGAACGCACCTTGAAAAACCTCGGACTCCAACTCGCAGGAATATCTTGCGCAAAGTTGCCAGCTGGGGTTGATTCGTCACATCTTTTTACCTCAGTCCATGTTATCGCCTGTGATGATAAAGTTCTGCAAGAGCCACATATAGACTGCAGATTGTCTGTGGCTTTAGCCCCTTTTACACTGCCAGATTTTCCACGAATGTTGGGCCGTTTTGCCGGCAAGCTGCGAGTGTTTATACACACAGTGCCAGATTGGCGAGTTGATCCAAGGTGCCCAATTTTCCGCCTCGTAGGGTAGACGTATTGGCGGAACCCTTTTAGTTTAAACAGACCGAGGCGGCCTTCCACAACGGGAGGGGCTGTTGATGACTTGTGGGAGGAGCTGTTGATGACGCCGCACGTGCGAGCCACTGGCGGTGGATAAACAGGAAACAGCTGATAGCAGGAATTAGCGAGCAGCTAGTAGCAAGAGGGAAACACAAACCTGACAGACACTGTAAAGATGAGCAACTGGGGAGACAAGGAATTGCGCGCCCTCCTTGTCCTCGCAAACGAAGAGGCCATTAACCGTCAGATGACAGGGACGGTTGACAGTGTTTTTCTATGTTTCGTGTTGTCTTTTGTGGAAATTGAGCCATTTTAGTGGGGAACTGCCCATTGGTCCGACAGCCCATTGTTCCGACCATATTAAACCCATTGTTCCGAAGTCCCGTTGTTCCGAAATCATCATGATGCCCTGTGGTTAAGGTCTGGTTAGGTTTAGACACAAAAACCACTTGGTTAGGGTCAGGAAAAGATCATGGTGTGGGCTAAAATGAAAAAGAAAGTGACAAACATATAAGCCGTGAGCCTGCTTCACCTCAAGCCTTTCCCAGCTGACCCAGAGCCGGTCGCGGCGCACCATCAAGGTAGAAATACGCCCGCTGGGAGCTGTTCAGCACTGCAGACAGTCGGACTAATGGGATGTCGGACCAATGACATGGACCCTTTCTAGTGACGGTGCTCATCTCCCCACGTGGAAATGTTCATCCAAACAAGTTCCCCAGACACAAGTTTGCAAGAGCTCCATCGCTGCATCCTGGGCTTAGCTCCGCCCAAGACAATTTTGATTGGTTGAAAGAAATACAAACAAGTCAGATCATTTCCCCCTATAGCAGAACGATTGTACGTGTATCCAGACCTTTCTCTAGTGCTCACACATAGGTTTGGCTGCATGAGACGATACCCCTCTTGGCCCACCTCTGCCCACTCCTCTGGGCTTTTCGGGCTAAATGGCAGACTGGGTCAATTGCTTCTTTTCCCAGAGGTAAAGCGGCTAAACCCTGGTTGTATTCTTGTTGTCACAGATTTGAAGAGGTTTACCTTAGCCATGTTACTGATGTAAAATTGTTTCTTGGATGAGACCCCTGACCCCTGAATGATATCCTTCCACAAACCTGATCCCTGTGGCAATCCAAATGTCTTCTTTAAAAACAAGATGCAAGGTTTGGTCGACCAAATCAGCATCATCTTCTAAATCACTTCTGAATCTCACTTTAATAGACTTGGCTTTTATGTGGTGATGTTTTATTAATTTTTCCTGATGCCCGTCTTTTTATGTCATGCTTTTATGTTTCTCGTTCTGCTTTTATGTTTCTTGTTTTGCTCACATTACTCTTTAAAGTCTCACTTTTTTTCTTTTTTTTTAACTGCTGGCTTGCTGGAGTGTGTTGTGCTCCGTCTTGAATCCAGCTGGGATTCTTTAGAAAAATAAGGGCTTGTCCTCTAGAATACGTATAGTTTTACTGAATTTCACAAGGAGTACTTGAAAGTCATAGGTTGAAAATGGATGTATTGTTAATTTTGAAGGTAAACAGCATGAAGAAATTGATGCGTTCATCATTTTATGCTTTAAGAACATATTCATGAGTTAACTAAAAGTTTAAATTGAGAACTTTAAGTAAAGTTTCCATGCCATTGTATTTCTGCTCTTTCTGTGTCCGTCATTGTACAATTCTAATTTGACTCAACTGTGTAACATTTAAGAACTTATTCTCTTTAATGTTAATGTGGGATGTATGCCGCATGAATACAGAAAGACAGGCCTTTACAATGACGACCAGTTTAGCATCAGAATTGCTGCAAGTTTTATTCAGCCAGCATTAAAGCTCCATCATAAACTAAACTTTCCAAAGCGCCGCACAGACGAGCATTAACTTCCACGCTGATTAATCTTTGTGTTCACCTTTTGTAGTGAACACAGCGTGTCGCTGCATCTACGCAACACCACAAATGCGAGGAGATCCTTTTTAACAAGGAGAAAAGACAGCGCAGGTCTCTGGGAGTCTTTTGGGGTAATTTAACACAAACACAGCGAGGGGAAACAGACTATTTCTGAAGGTAGTCATCCATCAAACACTGAGGAGAATGTCCAGTTGGTGGCTCCAGCAGGCTTAGAATAGCCTTTTGTTCAAACACCTTTAATAATTAAACACCTACTCAGCCCCTCAGGCTTCACAAGATTGAAGACTTTCGCAGGGGGAAAAAAAAAAATCCCCTTCTCTTCCCTGTGCTGTTGTAACCTGGAGAGCTTGGCGGAGATGAGGTGCGCCGTATCACCTAATGCCTTTTCCTTGCGCTGAGCAAAACCCCTCTGACTCCTTAAGTACACTCATAAAAGAGAAATACTTGAAATGCATCTGTCTCTTGCTGTACACACATTTGTGACACTTTTTAGTGCGGTTTTCTGTTTTAGAATTACAGTTATGATCTCGGTGTACAATATTTTGTGCCAATAATCAGTATCTGGACCTTTGAGCTTTATCTGTGGCACAATAAAATCATCCAGCAGTCAGGGCAGCAATGGAAACAAAAAGTGTCCAAGTCAAGCAGCTCTTCAGCACAGAGATGCACCTACCTAATGGCATTACCTGTGCATTTTGGGCACTGACATTTAGAGGTAGGGTGTTCTTATCGGTATAGTGGGGTAGGGCAAACATGAACCTCCAAACAGAGGTTTTGCAGAGCCACACTTCACTTGTCATGAGAAATCATCAGCAAGATGGCGGCACAAGCAACAAAAGAGACCCACAAATTTATTTTCTTCGTTAATAAAGATTTAAAAATTACGACAACCATTGTTTTATTTTATTTTAACGTCGTTTCAGTGTATTAATGTTTTGTTGTTATTGGTGATATGTGCATGACAGTGCTGCATAAGATGCCCAAAATGCAACTTAAGTCAAGCAGTGACGCTGTTTCACTTGTTACTGCTCCTTCATTCTCGGAACCCATCAGCAGACCTCCAATTTTTTGGCATTCCGGTTTGATTTGGGCGGAGGAGGCGAATTTCCGTTTCCGACTTCCGTTTATATATATGAGTAAATATGCTGAACCATTGCGATGGATTCAGAGTTTGCAGTGACGCCAGTTATGTTCCGCCTCGTTAGTTCACCGCACGGACCGTTTAACCTGGACGCGGACTACAAACAGCCTACAACTGGAAACCAGGGCTCTTCCGCTCTTCTTCCGGAGGCAAGCTCTCCGGGGTTTGCCTACAGACTCTATATTCACTGAATGCAGAGTCTGTATATAGAGACTACTGCTCCTTTAACATCAGTGCAGACTGACAGAGTAGGAGCACGGGTTGCTAACGTTAGCCTACACAGCACCTCTTGTGGCCCGGTAATGACGCAGCTTTGTTTATTGTGTGATGACTTGTTTGAATCCGTTGATGGTGTGAACAAAGCGCAAGCATCCTGACAGACACATGAGGCTTCCTGTAGCCCACGTAGGAGAAATAACCGATGCAGAAGACGACATATTCCATTTATGTGTAAAGAATACATACTTGCAATGTCCAACAAGACTTGTCGAGTCTGTTAACATTGAATCCGCTTTTACATCTGGAACCTCCCGTGTATGACGGTGCTTGAGATGCGCCCCCGGTGAGGACTTGGCTCAGATTAATCTGATCCCGTTTGATTCGGCGGTGGGAACCACTTGCGTCGACCCCGGCAGGATTCAAATCCTGGACCTTCCGCATGGAAGATGAGTGCTCCAACCACTATTAACGACATCAATGACAATGACAATACAGATGAGGTATCAGGGTCTTGAGCGGTCGTCCCATTTAACAGAGGAAGTTTTTGACCACTGCCAGTTGCAACTTTGAGCCGAGCATGGATGTATTAAGAGATCTAGATACATCATACAACAGCATCGGCGGTGGGGCCCCGTTCATTCCTATGAAAGTTGCTCAGTGGCACATGAAGCCAAAAAGCTCTACTTTGGGGATAAAATAATTTAATCTTCCGTCTCTTTTAGACTTTGAAAATGTTATCGGATTGAAAGGATTAAATCTTGATAGTGGAATGAGTCAAAAAATGTATCCATGTATTTACAGACGTCTCTTTACGAATGTAAGTCTATGGGAAAATGTCTTTTTGGGCTAAAAGAATTAGCTTCAAAGTTTGACTCACGTATTGGGGGCCGAGTTCCAAGGGGCAAAGTCGCATTCGAAAACAAGGGGCAGGGGTAAATGTATGAAATGGAACTGGGCCTTTGTCTGTCGCTGTTTTGTAGTTTCGTGGCACAATTTGCCACAAAGATGGAAAAACACCCCACTTTAGAGGCCAGTACAGCATTGTGCCCCCCTTGTGTTTCTTCCTTACTAACATCTGTAACTCTGTGGGTTTCTTGCATCACCTGAGGAGTGTTTGTGGGATTTTGTTCCACCATGCTGTAAGATGAGGCTCTTTCTACTGCTGTACTGGATGGTATTATTTCATCACCTCGCCATCTGAAAGATAAAGCAACTAACAATTAGTTTATGTTCAGCGACAGTGGGGTGTCCTTGTGGCCTCTGGGTTTAAGGTGCCATTAAAGTAAGGTTCCTGGTTGTATAGTCCTGCTGGGGACCTTTGTTGCATATCGTTCTTCGTCTCTCTTTCCCCTCAGTTCATGTCAGCCTTAATAACAGCATAAAAACACCCCAAAACAAACAAAAAAAATCATGTTATTTCGAGAGGCGACAGTGTCTCTTGGGAGCAAAATAATTATCTCACCCGCACCATCTTTTATCTCTGCATCACTCAGGTGAAGAATTATTAGTCTAACCTCAGCAACATCCACTTACTGACACCCATGAATACATATGCATTGGAAAAGTAGCTCAAGGATTGTTTGATTAAACACGCAGTTAGTTTGTGTATCAGCTGTGAACTGTCCTCGATGGGTCACGAGCTTTTGTAAGAGTGTAGCTTTGCTTCCTGCCACATTAAACACTCACTCCGTCCTGTCTCTGATCCCGTGGGACCAAATAATGACTAATGCATAAAAAAGGGGCTGCAGATATGCTGAGAACAAGCACCTGAGAGAGAACAGCTGTCTTGTAAAAGGTCAGTCTCCCACTGCTCCTCGGTCTCCCTCTCCATTTCCGGCCTCTCGGCCATCTCCCCTCTCCTTCCCACCCCCACCCGTTTGACTCCAAAGTCACGTACTTTGGCTTTTTTTCTCACACACATTGCTCTCACTCCCTTTGCGCTGCACCTAGAGGATTCTTGGCAGAGCCTGACCACCTTGTAATCCCATGCAGAAGAAAAAAATGGAGTGGGTGGATAAATGTACTGCAGTCTGGTTTATAAAACTTCCCTGCGAGTGGATATATATGGGTCTCTTGAGGTGTTTGTTTTTCCCGAGTGTAGTGTAGCTATCATCGTTACGCACATGTGGACCCCCCCAACATGCACACACACACACACACACAAACACACACTTCCACACGAGCTCTTCTAAACATTGACAAACAGTCTCGAAAAGGCAAAAAACAAACATAAATCGAATTGGTTACATTTGGGCTGTTTCGGGGAGAAATTTCTCATAACCCGCTCGACAAAAAGAGGCCGGTGCAATTTTGCAGACAAACAAACAATGTTTGGAGCGATCACTTTCAATAAATGCCCTACTCACATATTTGAGCGCTAATATTTATCATGAAATCAGCGCGGCCGCCAGACCGACTAAACAAATAGTGAGCTCCCACGTCTCTTATACCAACACACATGCAAAAACCATCAGTAAACACACACACTGACACTGTCATGTCACTGAAAGTACCCTCAAACTGTAAGCAAGGCAGAGGTGGTGTTGTGCAGCAGCCACACTTCAAGCTGCGACTTTCTCACAATAGCATGATAAATATAATGTGTTCAGATGGACACCAGCCTTTTCCTTGAAGTGCTCCTTTCAATGTTACTGAGGGCATTTGGGGGCGTTAACCGCTTCCTGTGGGCGGATCGTGGGGGGCGTGGCTGGCACTGAGCTTGTTCTGGTTATCAAGGTGATGCTAGCAAGAGCAGAGGAGGAGAGGAGGAAGAAAAGAAGGCCTGGGAATATACAGTACATGTATGTGTATTAAGTATGTGGACACTTGGACGTTACACCCTCATGTAATCTCCAAAACCATGTCCATATACTTTGACCTTGGAACATCATTGGCAGTTAAAGTCTTCTGAAGATTTAGCACTTTATATTTGATTTTCTGAGATCTTGTTTTTATGTTTACATGCACAAAATATCCAGTTTTATGCTCTTATTATTCAGAAAAAGACAATATTCCTACCCAGTGAGATTAACAAGCCCTAACATGTTGTTTATCACATTAAAATATGGAAAAGTTGAACAGTTTTTGCTTCTTTGCTTCAGTATAGAATTTTTTCCAAGTTTCCTACCAGTAGCAGACCTGTTGGCGGACTTCCTCTTTCATTCCTTCAACTACTGTCTTGCAAAGGCCGACATTGCCGTTTTTGTGCATGTCCAAAAACCAGTTCACACCCCAGTCTTTTATAGTGTTTAAAAGTATGTGTGTTTCTTTTTCCAATTGAAAATTTGGGCTTTTCTTTTCTCTACACCTGCCTTGCAAACTGCTGGCAAGTTGGTTTGTGTACAGCGTATCTATGGCAACCCACAGAGCCAACCTTAAACAGATAAGAGGCTGTTGGTGTGTCTCAAATCACATGTAGTATACTATGTGCACTATGTACTCATTGGTGTAGCCGAATTTCAACAGGGTAGTGTTGTCTCAAACCAAACACGGCCGTTGTGCACTCACCGGAAATGACGACCGCAAATTAGCTAGTTAGCAAACTAGCATTAGCATTCGCGTTATTGTTCGCGATATCAAATCATTACAGACTGCTACATTAACCCAATAAACATACTGAAAACATACTTATACCTGACAACAGTATAGTGGTGCTTAGTGCAAAAAACGGCCGCCATTTCCAGTTTGAAAAGTGCTCCCTCCCTTCCTCTACGTAGCCAAGATGGCGACCACTGAGGGCGAGAAGTGTCCATAGTTCCACACTCAACTTCTTGACCGTTTTGACTGCACCATCCGGGTACTCATAGTGCACTGCATTTTTCCATACCATCCGGGTACTCATAGTGCACTGCATTTTTCCATACTCCTCAATGTGAACGCACTTATACACTCAAAATATTAAGTGTAAGCACAGAAGTACGCGATTTGAGACACAGCACGTGTTTTCGCAAACTGCAGTATAAACCCTAGTTGAGATTCAGAATGCCATCAAAACCCGAATAACACTGTCATGTCCCACGTCTTAGCATTGGAAAGTGCTGCATTTGGAAAAGACCTAATTAGGAATATTTAGCTTGGATACACTGCTTACCTGACCTGTATAAAGTTGAGAATATTCGGAAGTTCGGAATAATACTGGAATATAAGCATGGATGTAAAGGTAGCCAATGACACACCCACAAATTAAGCAGATTTTTTTCTACATAATGACATATTTGATACTTAAAGGAAATGGCCACTTGAGAATGAAAAACTTACACTGGACTTCTTGTCGGCATGAGGGTCAGTAAGTACTGTCTGTGTTTTCATTCTAAAGTGGCCATTTCCTTTAAAGTATCTACTATGGAACTGGGCCGTGCTTTCCAATCAGACCTTTGATATTCGTCACATTGGTTGAAACCTTTGATGCTTTCAATGAACTGATTGCAGAAACTATGAGCCGATGAGCTCCACTTGGTTGTTGCCTCTGTAGCTTTTTCTTTTCATATGACCCCAGTGTGTATTTCTATGTCTGCGTCATGATTGATTGTGTGTTTTATTTAGTCATCTCACATAATAAGTATAAACAATACAAATAGTATAAACAAAATCAGCAGTCTGTGTATCAAGTAGTGACTGAAAAGGCTCAGGCAGAAGCAAAAGCTTATATATGTCTATCCTCTATTCTCAGCAATTTAAGCTTCCCTCCAAGAATATTAATATGACTACTACTACTGCTAATAATAATAATAATCATAATAAATTTAAAAAAAATAGCTTTGTACATATTTGTTTTTAAAACAAAACTTAATTACACATTTTTTAATTCATGTTTCCATCATTCCTCAATTTGATCCCAACAGCAGAAACACATTTGCTTTTATTCATTATTTTGCTCTCCTGTACTAAAATTGTACACAGTCTGGGTGTGACTTTGTTTTTGCTCTGAACATTATTTGCATTATTTTATAAGATACCAAATCAAAACATTTCATGTTTTGTGAATTTAAAAACAGCGCGTTAGTGTGATCATAGTAACCAGCCTTATTAATCACACATATGGCTGGTTTTTGTATTAACACAATTGAATTTGTAGTCTTTTTAAAGGCCGACAGGCCCACAATTCCACACAATAAGATATATATGGAAGTATAAAATCAACACCAGTGGGTTATAGTTTAATATATTCCTAGATTTATACAGGATTGCTGTTGACTTTGAAATTTTCCCTTTAATAAAGTCAGTGTTGTTTCCACATTAAATTTATGATCAATTAAAAAATTTCTCTCAAGAAGGCTTTCAATTTCAACATCACAGATTTTTAATTCAGTATCTCTGTCAATGAATTTAATTTTCTTTATCTTGAGAGACAGTTTGTGGACATCAAACCAGGTTTTGAGAATTTCCAGCTTTCTTTCAATAGCATACTAAAGTTCTTTCAAGTTTTTCCAAGAGCAGAATACATTTGCATCATCTGCAAAGAATGACAAATTTTCCTGTCACATCATTATTTTATTTTATTTCATTGTTTGATTCAAAAGCCATGTGACCTGCGAGTCATATCACTTAACATGTCATTCAAACTGTTTCTGCAGCTTTGTAACTTCCATTCCTCCAGTGTGTTTATCTATGTGTGTATTTTGTATGCGTGGACCTTAGTGTGTGTGTGTATGTGTGCGTGTAGCCTTTTGAGAGCCCATGGGTGGCTGAGAGCAGGTCTCACAGCTCTGACTTGATGCTGGACTGTGTAAGTCCCTCTGCTGTGATGTCCCTCTTCTTCCTCTGCCTTATCATCTGCATGCAGAAACAGTGGTAGATATGTGGATGGGACTGTGAGGTTGGCATCATGCGGTGGGGGTTTGGGTCCGGGCGCCACGAGGGATGGCCAGGGTAACGTTATGGTCAGCGCCGCAGTCTGGGTCGCAGCTTCTTAATTGTTTTTCCTGGCATTTAGGAGCAATAAGGCCTTTGTTTTAACTCGGAGAGGAGTTGGGAAGGGAGGAAAAGACGGTGAAAGGAAATAAATCAGCATATAAAATAAGGAGGTAATGATGGTAGCGGAAGGGAGGGGGGGAGCAGGGGCGACAGGTCTCGACGGGTATTTCAACCAACTGCTTGTCAAAACTGAGGCGGCGGCAGAGTGCGTGACAGCTCTGACAAGAGTTTGCGGAGGTCCTTCAGCGTTTCTCTTTTGTGTGACAAGGGGAGGCGGGCAGGGAGGGCTGTTCGGCAGCTCAAGACAGCCGAGGTCGCGGGAGCGGTTTCCAGTGGGTCGCGTTAACGCCAACCTGCCTGTCATGACTCATGAAGTTTGCTGAGAGGAGGCAGGCGAGGATGATAAAAAGCATGTTTCGAGTGGTTACGGAAGGTGAGGCAGGTGAAGGGTGAATTAGCTCTACATGTGACCCAACATGTACTTAATCCTGTGAAGGACGTGAATCTTATTACCTCCGCCGTGTAGTTCAGAGCTGCCGTGTGAAGGATGGAGGTTCATGAGAGTGGATGGTAAGTGGCCAACGGCAGCTGGCGCTTGGCTGCTGACGCCATCTTTTATCCATTTATCAGCCTGTAAGCACATGATAACTTATTCCTCTCCCTCTGATGTGACATTATGAGCTCCAGCAAGGTAGCAGGGAAGAAGATATGGTGTATCTAATATTCACAAAAAGAGCCTCCTGTTGTTATGAAGGAGCAGTCAGGATAGATAAATGTGATGTTCGGACAAATCGGACATACTGGACCCTAGAGAAATTGACGAGGGTCAGTGATGTCATGTATAACACAACATTACCAACATATAATATCTCGACGGAAATGCTGCGTGCGAGACTTACTTACCTTTGCAGAGAAGCTAACCAATGAGGGCTCCAGGGTGACTGTATTCCTCTCAGAAGCTTTGTAATCCAGCCTGTGTCTTTTTGGAGACTTTGTAAAATTAATCCATGACGACAAATCAAACTCTGAACGTCTTCCATGACTCTTTAGCCATTTGTCCGTGTTGAAAACAGCTGTTCTTGTCAGCCATCTGCCTTTTTCCAATCTACAAGACTAGGGATGCACCGATATCTGGATCGAATATCGGCCCCAATATCATCAAAATAGTTGGATCGGGTATCGGCAACCTATACCTGAGGCGATCCTTTCCCTTTAAATCTATTGTGATGCGAGCTACGTCATACATACAAACTGTTTTGGCCCCTATAGCTGATTTATCTGCTCATGCTAACTGTACGGGTGTTTAATTTCTATATAACTCAGCCTTTTTTAATGTAATTAAGGCTAAAAGTCACGCATAATTAAGGGCTTGGCTGCTTCTAATGACAGGTGGATGCCCACCATTGGTAAGTCGATCAATGGTGGGTAATTTAACCATGAGGTAACCCCAGATTCACAGTTTGGACCACCTAAAAAAGTCGAATCAGCATTTGGTTGTACTAATAGACCCTCTAAGAAGTCGGGTGTTCAGTTTTTGTAGTTAGTACATTTTGTTTTAGTGGTTCTAAGCCTGTTTTTATTTGGCGAAAACTCGCATTAGAATTATCAGTCAATCATAGACGTTAAATGCACCGTGCTAACCAAGCTTGCAGCTAGTGTTAAGGTTAGCTCCACCCTTATGTCCAAATATGGTCACGTCCGGCTCAAAATATCCAAGATGGCGACGGCTTCAAAACAGGTCCACACACCTCACAACGGCTATGTCCATGATTTTATACAGTTTATGTTTATTAAGTTGTTTTATTTAATAGCTTTAAAGTAAATGACACACAGAAAACTAAGCATTTTATTAAGGATTAAAGGGACAGTGCACCCAAACATGAGATAATGGCTGAATTTTCATTTTTGGGTGCACTATCCCTTTAAAGTTATGCATAGTAGGGGCATAGGTACAGCTCCACCCCCTCTTCCAAATATGGTCACTTCTGGCTCCAATAAAACAAGATGGCAACGGTTAACAAACTCCGGGCTTTAAAACCAGAGTCCACAAACCAATTGGTGACGTTGGACTGAGGGCAGATTGGACACCGCAGTGACTCACTATCGCCTCTTGATACGGAACTGGTATTACAAGACTTGACGGGTCGCGGCTAGCTGGTTAGCACGCTAAATTTAGTAGATGTCTTTGCAACACAATATACATCTTCGACATGATGTGAAAACGGTTCTTTCTTCACGTAGTTTTTGAACCTTTAATAGGAATCTTTTAAAGCCCACTTCCTATATATCACATATGTTACATCACCATTTTCGGTGCTCCGAAAAGTTAAGCATTTTTTTCTCCTGTTGCAGACATCCATTCATTTCTGTCGTCAGAACATCTCTAAGCAGATTATTGACTCTTGTTTGAGCTGTGTTGCATTACAGTGAACATCAGCTCTCATTAGCATTATAAGCTAATGAAAATGCTAACTCTTTTTTGGCATCTCGCATTGTAGAATATACATTTTTAGTCCTATTTAACAAAATACAACGTCAAAACAAACGTCTTTCATGTGTCTAAAAAAAGTGACCTGAATCATGAACAGAACTGTGTAAATTGACCGAAGTAATGATGCTAGCACACAGTGCTAATGCAACACTCGCCATAATGAATGCAGGCCTTTTATTCCCTGTAATAGCCCACCCGACTTGAGCAAGTTCCAGGAGTCTCCTAATTGATTTTTACACTGCGGCGAGATGAATGGAAACCAGTGAATGTCTAACAGTAAGAAAGCATATTTCAAATTGTGATGCATGCATTGAAAATGTTCACCAGGGAAGCAAATGGCGCGTGCAGGAGCAGAGCCCTGCCAAACACACAGGTATGGTCCTGTAACAAACAGATATCCGCCTGTAACTCCTCCATCATCCGAACCAGCTCCCTCAGAGGTCTTTGTTTCGTATTTTGCCTCATTGCTCGGTGGAACATTTGTTTCTCTGCACGCTCCCCGTTTGCTATTGTCTTCCTGCAGCCTTTCAACCCAGCCTCACAAACGTCTCCTCTAAACCAATTGTCAGTAATAAGAAACCATGAATATGCATATTAATCTCTCACCACAGCACAGTGCAAGAGCAGTCCACCAAAAAAAAAAGTTTTCATCCAATTATACTTCTAAATCAGCAATAATTACAACCCTATACATCATCTGCATATTTCAATTAATATTCAAATCTTGTATAGGCTTTTGCATGCAGATGTATAATATATTCAGGATTAGGTATATTACAATTAAATCTATCTCTATCCAGCCTCTACCTTGCTTCTCCTTAATAAGCTGTGTTCCCTGGTAATGTTCCTGAACTTATTATAATGCAATATGCCCAGGCGTAAGAATCACACATCCTTAATATTATTTCTCGCAATTAACATGGAGCCGAAAATACAGAGGGCCTCCTTCGTTAATTTGCACAGACACTCACATATAATGCAAAACAGAAAGGGAGTAAACAGGTCTCTGTCTGAGTTCCACGCGCACGCACGAGTCAGTCAAGTGTTGCAAATCTAATTTAAATATATGAATGTTTTGCTTTGTCCATTTCCCTGAACTTGGCCCGGCCGCGCCGCGTCTCCGCCGAATAGGAAATGATGCTGCTTAGTATTGTTGCCCAGCAGTCGGAGGGATTGCAAAAAAGGCGCTGTGAGACATTTGTCAATACTTTGTGCATTCGCTATCTGTCCAATTTATATGTTCTATACCCTCAAAGCTCAGGAGACTTCAATTAGACAAGTACCTGTATCCGCTGTTCTGGTCTACAGCTCCCAGGAGCCCTTGTGCTCTCATATTGAATCATGGAGAGACAGTTAATATTCCAGCGGAAGGCAGGATCTATAAAGTCGCCACCATAAACTAGAGAGGGCCCTTTGTAACATCCAAATAATAGCAGTAAATAAAGAGCTTACACCTGTACGGCGAAGGCCAGGTCCAGCAGCGGCGCCCTGATAGGATGTACTCTGGCGGCCTGCAGACAGCTGTAAACGCCCCGAGTAAAGAACAGAGAGCGCTGTTAATGGATAGGTTTATTTTAAAGCATGCCATCTGCCATCAATCACCCACAAGTATCGGGGTAGTGGAGAAGCAAGTTAGCTTAAAGTCCCCTCTTCGTTCGTCTTCTCCTCTTCTTCTTTCGCCAGGAGCCCGATAAAGATTGCAAGGAGGTGGTGGTGGCGGCGGTGGTGGTGGCTGGGGGGGGGGCGTCGGGGAGGGCAGTGGTGCTGGTACACAGGATCCCTGAGAGAATAAAGCATCAAACCCACTCAGCAGCACCACTAACAATAATAAAAATGCCTCGGCTTAAAGGTGACATTCCCAATTTACGATTATTTGTGTCTATAAAGTGTATTCCTCGCCTCCTGACTCATTCGCACCCCTCCCTCACAAGAACAATGCATTAAGACGGGGGCTGCCGAGGGTAAATGGAAATTCTATCCATTTTACTAAACCGACAGGCCCCACTATACCTGAGACTTTCAATTTTGCCGGCGTGACCTCCAAGGAGACATTTCTGTCTCCTCTCTGTCTACCTTCGCCTCATTCAATTCCCTGTTTGCTCTGACCGGCCCTCGGAGCACCCGGGGGCCCGCAAAGCCGTTATGGATGAGCTCCGAGGCAATTCTGATATAGAGAGAGGAGAGGAGCGTAGATCTCCGCTCCCCTGGAAAAGATTTACTTCAGGGTGTAAGATGGATGAAATCAGCCTCTGTATCTCTTTTAGTGATTGTTTTTCCTTCCGTTCTTTCGGCCTTTTTTTGTGTGTAAAAGGAGGGAGTTCAATAGGATGGGAAATGTGATGGATTAAGGAGGCCGAGATCGGAGCAAAACTAACAGCAGAGGTGGAGATGTGGTGTTAACCTGAGTAATGCGGTGGTGCAGGCCAGCTGATACGGCCGTGGTGTCTCTGTACCTGGAGGAACCTCATTTGTCTTGTGTGTCGTAGGTGCGGAGAAGTACTGACAAATGTGAGACGGTTACAGTGATGATCTGTGTCTCAAATAGAGATGGAGAAAATATTTGACGTGGCGATGTAGCAAGCTGTCATCGGCCTGGCATGGAGAAAGTGTGCACCGTTCACACCGTTTGCTGATAGTCTTGCACCTGTGTGGTACGTGCATAATGATTCTCCTTCAAAATCTTCATTTACAACACATTTTTCACCAATCTTCTGTGCAATATTTTGGCCTCTGAAATGTAGTGGAGTGATGGATGGATTACTGAACCAGCCTGCTGGGCACAGGCCCAGGGGTCCAAAGTTTCAGGGGCCACCCCTGGCCTGCAAAATATCACACAAATTGACACATACCAACCAGGAGGAGACTGAAAATGACCACAAAGAGACACAAAAAGACAACGTAGAGATGCAAAAGGACTGCGAAGAGGCACAAAACAGCCAAAACAAACAGAAAAGTACCTCTCAGAGACACAAAAATGACTAAAAAGAGACACAAAAAAATGCAAAGGAACTGCAAAGACACACAGAATAACCGCAAAAACAGCGAAATTACAAACAATGACTACAATAATGCACAAAATGACCAGTAAAACAACAAGAGACACAAAATAAGGACAAAAATGACCAAAAACCCCACAAAGAGACACAAGAGTACTACTAAGACACATTTTTTTTTCTTCAGAGACTCAATAACAACCATAGAAAGACGAAAATGCACCGCAAAGACACACAAACATCTACAAAGAGAAACAAAATGACTAAAAAAGACACAAATTACCTCAGAGACACAAAATAAGTACAAAAAGGACCGAAAAACCCACAAAGAGACACAAAAGTACAAAGACACATTTTTTTCTTCAAAGAGACTTAAAATGACCACAAAGAGACACAAAAACAACCAAAAAAAGACAAAAATGCACCGCAAAGACACACAAACATGTACAAAGAGAAACAAAATGACCAAAAAAGACACAAAATTACCTCAGAGACACAAAATAAGGATAAAAAAGGACCAAAGAAAACCCCGCAAAGAGACGCAAAAGTACAAAGACACATTTTTTTCGTCAAAGAGACACAAAAAGACCACAAAGAGACTCAAAGGAACTGCAGACAGACACAAAATAACTACAGAAACTGCAAAACAACTACAAAGAGACACAAAACAACAAAAAAGACAAAAATGCACAGCAAAGACACACAAACATCTACAAAGAGAAACAAAATGACCAAAAAAAACACAAAATTACCTCAAAGAGACACAAAATAAGGACAAAAAACCCACAAAGAGACACAAAATGACAACGAAGATACATCAACCAACCAATAAAAAATACAAAATTATCTCTCAGAGACACAAAAAAGAGACACAAAAAGACCACAAAGAGATGCAAAGGAACGGCAGAAAGACACAATGTAACTACAAAAACTGCAAAACAACCACAAAGAGACACAAAACAACCAAAAAAAGATGAAAATGCACCGCAAAGACACACAAACATCTACAAAGAGAAACAAAATGACCAAAAAAGACACAAATTACCTCAGAAACACAAAATAAGTACAAAAAGGACCATAAAACCCCACAAAGAGACACAAAAGTACTATAAAGACACATTTTTTTCTTCAAAGAGACTTAAAATGACCACAAAGAGACAAACAACTACAAAGAGACACAAAATGACAATGAAGATACATCAACCAACCAATAAAAAATACAAAATTATCTCTGAGACGCAAAAAGAGACACAAAAGGACCACAAAGAGATGCAAAGGAACTGCAGAAAGACACAAAGAGACTCAAAAACAACCATAGAAAGACGAAAATGCACCGCAAAGACACACAAACATCTACAAAGAGAAACAAAATGACCAAAATAAGTACAAAAAGGACCATAAAACCCCACAAAGAGACACAAAAGTACTATAAAGACACATTTTGTTCTTCAAAGAGACTTAAAATGACCACAAAGAGACACAAAAACAACCAAAAAAAGACAAAAATTACCTCAAAGACACAAAATAACTGTATACAGGGAGCAAAAATCCCACAAAGAGACACTGCAGTACTACAAAGACGCACAGTTTTTCCACAGAGATGCAAAACAACGAAGAAAAGGCACAATTATCACAGCATCTTTGTATCTTGCTCTAATGTAGGAGAGGTGGTGGGGCCTTTTGTGTATCTCTGCCCAGGGGCCCATTGTCTCACAATCCGCCCATGAGTAGAGTGTCAAAGCAGCATAAAACAGAATTAAAGAACTGTACACGTACGCCACTGAACTGAACACTGAAGTACAGTTCTGAGTAAACAGACTTTTCATTGTTTGACTTAACAAACAATGCTGCCTGTAAGGGACAGAATACTAAACATTTGATTGATAAGACATGTAAGAGTATAGTCATCAGCTTGTGAAAACCTATGTTTGCAGTATGTCAGTCTGAAGCAGCTCAGAGAAAGTCATTCGGCCAGTTGTGGCAGCATTCACTGACATGTTTAATTGATAAAAAGCTATTAAGGTCTACCGCGCAATCCATCATTAAATTTGTCACAGAAGTCAACAGAAGCTCGAATGGTTCAAATTCGATGTTCTGCCAATAACACAGCCTGGCAAAGTTACAGAAACAGCGTCCGGAGGGAGCGCACGGAGCCCAACTTTTATCAGCACACACATCGGCTGCAGGAGAAAAGTCTGGGCCGCTGAGGGGAATCGCCTGGACAGGAAACAGACATTACTTCTGCCTCGCTCTCCATCGCAGGGAGGTGATGGCACATAAAGTATTCCCGTGAAGGATGGCGGGAGAGAGGAAGCAGCCTGAGACGCGGCCAAGTTTCTATTGAGTTATGGACATGTTCAGCAAAGAGCCTTCAAGAGCGGCACTCCTCAAAGTGACTGAGCTCACACTTAGCACGGACAATATAAATGGAATTGTCGACGTTAGTATTTCCTCATTCATTTTTTTTTCTCTCCTCCTGTTTAATCTCTTATTCGTTTTTTATGCCTGTGAGGCGTATGAAGGATGGCTGAAAAGCACATGTAGAGTATCGTCTACTGCGAGGCGAGGGCGCGGGGTGTAAGGTATAAATGAAAGCGTACAAAGCTGATTTAAGCGTCTGTCATGATTGGAGCGCTGGGATCACAAGTGCATTTCAGTGACAAGCGTGACATGATGTAGCAGATGAATTATTAAACAAAGTCACATCACATCAGAGGATTGAAAATAACAGTTGTTTGGCAGTTTGTGTCCAAACTTTGCTCCGTCCTCTGCAGACGGAGTGATACTGTAGAGATAAACGGGATGTTGATTTGGACCCAGTAAGTCGCTAACCGCCGCATCTCTGATGGTGCTATAACCGTGGCTAATTGTATGTCTAAACCCTCTTTGGGATGAGCGTCGCGTCGGGAATAGAGCGGCTCCGGGTTTGACAGTGATGGTTCATGGGATGACAAACAAACGCCACAGAGGATCAATGTGAAGAGGTCCATCTTCAAAACACTAGAGAGACGGGAAACGACAAAACTGATCTTCCGTGACAAGTGCCCGTGTCTTCTCAGAGAATTCAGCAGGGGTGCTTCTGTGTTCAGGGGATATTGTTTGCACTTCATGGGGATGATAAGAAGAGTCTCGGCTCTGAGAATGAAACGCCAACTGTTTGAACAAAGTGGCGAGGACAAACTTTTGACAGGATATTGTTTTTTGGAGGATAAAATGTTGAAGTTTGGGTCCTATGATGAAGCTTTATTTCTATGTTTTGGAAGTAATGAATACTGAACTTGGAAATTAATGCACACAAGGGACTGGAGCATGGAACATGCTGACTTAAGGAAGTTAAAGCAACCTGTGCTGACAGAGTAGATGATACATGAAGAACCGAGGCACTAGTTCCCAAAAAGAACCTACAACACGCATGTATCTAAGCAAGTATTTCCTAGTTTGGCATAAAATCTAGAATGTGGAGGCTCATACACACTTGCCGTAGCTAGTGCACAAGGGGAAATTGTCTATAGTTGGAGAGATGATATTTCCTGCACACTTTATTTAAGGTCTGAAGGTCTGAGAACCAAAAGCAATAGGACATTAGGAGATAGGAGATAGGAGATAGGAGATAGGAGGGGTCATTCACGTTTCAGTAATGCTTTATATTAAGGCGAGACACTACAGGTGAATCGGGTAAAATTTTAAAATAATAGATACCATCATGAAACTTCCTCAGTTGATTACTTACAATAGTATGAAAAAAAAATGTATTACAAGTTTTTAAAATGTTTATGCAAATTAGACATTATCTCATTAAAACATCTTGCACCCCACCCCCATTTTGTAGCAAAAACACCTAAAATGACATACCCAAATTAAAATGACTGTAGCTTCTGAATCACTCTGACTACAAGCATGCATGAGGTCTTGCCAGAAAGAAAACTCTCTGAAGTTTCTTGTGAAAGTGTCAGAAACACTCTAGGTGATACAGAGACAGAGTAATGGGCCTCTGAAGTCAGTAAAAAATTGAAGATTTTGCCTAAAATAAAATAAAAAGTGTATTTCAGGATGAATAACTAGCTGTGGCTTCATCTGAGCAGGTAAATGACACTGTGGGGCTGTAGGCACACTATCAATGAACACTTGTTTCAAATTTGAAGAAGACTGCTCAAAGTATGACCATTCTACAGTGTTTTTACCATGAAAAGATCCAGGCGGAGCTCCAAATGACAAGTCGGTCACTCTGCTTCAAAACAGTACTGTCAGTGATCAAACAACACTCAGCCAGCTTCAAACATTGTACCTTATTGAAAGCAGGTGTGATTATGATAGCTGATGTTGTTTATGACACAGAAACACCATAAAATATCACCAAATAAAGCCATATGAAACGTGAAAGTTGTGATCTCACATTCTAGGCGGTGTATCTCAGCCAAAAATAGTGGTAGGAGTGAGACTCTTACCTTTTATAAAACAGCTACATGCCCACTAATGGCTCTGCATAATC
Organism: Epinephelus moara; assembly: GCF_006386435.1. Classification (NCBI taxonomy): domain Eukaryota; kingdom Metazoa; phylum Chordata; class Actinopteri; order Perciformes; family Serranidae; genus Epinephelus; species Epinephelus moara. The sequence goes on from NC_065520.1 coordinate 17,503,864, forward strand.
ACAAGTAATCCTTTAACTTTTCCCGTCGAAAAACAGCACGACATGACTTGTCCCCACTCATCGCGATTTTGGACTTTGTGTGTTTAGGCTGCTCTGGTGCGAAATACATAAGAAATAAAAGAAAAATTATGTTATTTTTGAAATGTCGAGAGCTTCCTGAATCCGGCAATATCAAACATCACATGGTTTGATGACGTAGTGCGCCTGGGAGATACCATTTAACAGAGGAGGGAGGGAGCGAGGACGTCGGCGTCCTGGCGGAGTTAGAGAGGTTAAATACGGCTAAATCTGAACATCTGATAAAGCCATGTGCAAAATTCTTTTTTCATTTTGTTTACATATAAGATGAAAAGAAATTACAGAGGGATTTAATAAGGATATCTGCTTTTATTACCTAGAAAATGAAAATATACTGCCCATAGCCTTAAATAAATCGATTTTCGCCATATTTTTGGGAATAAAATGTCACATAAATCAGGCTAGGAATGATTTATTAACAAATCCCTGTGTAAATATCTTCAGAATATAGCTAGGTGTGTAACTGGAAAGTTTGGTGTACATAGGTGCTACAGAGGCTCAGATGTTTGAAGATTTACATTGGGGAATTCAATACATTTCTATTGGAAACAATTGCTCACAAACAGAATAAATGTTCAGGCCCTTAGTAATGATAATATAGTATATTTCAAGCTCATGAAAATGGATCATTTAATAACATGACAACTGTAGTGACCCAACTAATAAATATGTTGGCCTCACTGCACAATGCTGACTGTTTGGTAAATTCGGGAGAAACTTACTGCTGCAAGTCGACAAAATGTAATAAAATAAACATCTAAATGTAGAATTTGAATGTTTTCTTTATAGCAGTTTGAAAAAATACATATTCAACGAGTAAACTAGCCCAAATCTCAAAATTGCCCACTGCATGAAAAATGTTTTTGCCTGCCATGTCATCCACGTGATTCGGGACGAGACAAAACCATTTTAGAATGTTGCACAGAAAAGTTGCAGCTGTGCGAACTGGCCGTCTGAGCTCGACTCAAGCCGGCTGATGGTGTCACCTGCAACTCAGCTGGTCATATTGCTAGCATCTAGCTTTAGAACGTAAGGCTGGTCACCTGTTTCTACAGCTGATCGGCTTGTAGTGAAGTCCGCCGGTCGAGTCAAAATGGCCGCCAATGTCTCACTATCACTATCCTCATTCATATTTTAAGAAGCTTCAAATTATATTCAGCTACAAAATGAACCTGAAAAGCTGCAAATCAGAACGGAAGTACAGAGAGTTGTTGCATAGAGATGACACACCATCTCATGTAGTTGCATTGGTGTGATGCGCCAGGTTTTAAGAACGTTGCAGAGCGGCGCATTGCAACTTGTCGCGTTTTGAATCTTTTTAGTTACGGAACAGTGGATGCATATCTTGTGAATAATCAAAGGAAAACATGACAGAAAGCAAAACAGTAATAACATATCATGCATGCATTTTACGTAAAGAAAAAATCTGAAAACAAGACAAAGAAAAATAGCCGGAAAATTGTGTGCGTGGCCCTTTTCTTTCCCCTACTTCCTCACACATTCAGAAACAGTTTAATTTTCAAACAACATCAGATAATAAAACTTAAACATGTGCTAAAAATAAAATTAATTCAAAACATCTGAGATCAGCTTTCACACTTTGTTCATGCGCTCTCCCCGAGGCCCACACAATCTGCATAAACCTGTTGGATGTGTTTGGAAGTCTCTTTTTTTCCGGTTACAATCATTTTAAACAAAGACTAATCACTGGACAAATGAGTGACTGTACCACCAAGTCCAATTACTGGAAAAAATGGCTGCTTTGTGCCATTCACTGATTACATCAATAAGATTCTCCTCGGTAGGGGCCATCATTACATCAGTTTGAGCAGTAATTTTACTCATTTATATGGATTTCATAATGTAATATTCCCGGCAAAGTAAACATTTAGATATGTGGGGAGCAAAAACAAACGCATGCATATGAAAGTAAAGAAAATATGAAGTTTCTCACTGAACCAAATTGGCAATCACCATCCTTCTACCCCATGGTCATAATGAAATTGCGTTAGCAGTGGTTGAAATAAATGACATAATTCTATGTACACACAATTAAAGGAGAAAGCTACAATCGCACATTCAGCTCAGAGTTAGTTTATGATAGCACAAAGCAAAACCAAACCTATAAATAATGAATACGTCCATAATTATTCCGTCTCAGATTTGCATAATTATTGTTTTTTTTTTCTTCTTCTTGGAAGCATCTGTTAACATTGCAATCCTTTCTTTGTTTCAAAGACGACCGTCATACCTTCCTGGAAAAGTGCACACATGAATGGGAATAAATTGGCATTATAAGGAAATGCTCCTCATTTATAATTAATAGGGTGGTCACAGTGACACAATGATATTGCTGCAAATGCACCACTATTACTCTAAATGAGTATTTCTGTTGCAGCGGTAATGCTCAGCAGCCGTAGACACCAGGCTTTGTATTATGTTGCAAAAATTCTTTTCTCTCATATCAAACACGGAGGCTTTGAACAAGGTGTGCAACTGATGTAACCTGATAACAAGTGATGGCAACAGTTTTTACTCCTCGCTTTAAGGTGAGACAAAACAATTGAATATTACTGTTTTTCACTCCATTAATTGCAGAATTAGTGAAGGAAATAAAAAGCAAAAGATGTTTCCAGTGAAATAACCCGGAGAAAAGAAGCAAAGTGTTGCATTTGAGCAGCCTTTTCTTCTCGAAATTACCAACTAATGTGAAACAGCAAATGTGTTTTAAGGTTTTTAAAACCTCCACCAGCACGTTTTAAAGGGATAGTGCACCCAAAAATGAAAATTCAGCCATTATCTACTCACCCATATGCCGAGGGAGGCTCAGGTGAAGTTTTAGAGTCCTCACAACACTTGTGGAGATCCAAGGGGAGAGGAGGTAGCAACACAACTCCACCTAATGCAGGCTGACGGCGCCCCAGATTCAAACGTCCAAAAACACATAATTGAAACCACAAAATATCTCCAAACAACGGAAAGCCTGAGCGCAGCAGCGCCAATGATAAAGCTGCTTGACATGTGAGAGAGATTGAGATTGGAAAAGAGGGTGGAAGGTGAGCGACTGCACAATGTTTCTGTAACAGTGTGTTCACACCGGGCGTGAGTAAAATATTCACCTCGCTTTACTCGCGCGAGTTTGACCGCTGGAATATTTGTTTTTACTCGCGACATTCGCGCAAGTAACAGTTTGTTCACACCGCTAGTAAATCAGACAAGTATGCCGGATGGAAAGCAAGCTACATCGGTTGTGCTAACTGGGGCTAATGCTAGTGCTAACTTTGTTGATAGAAAAGTACAGCCGATAGTTGGAATCAATTTTCAAAACTTACCAGGCAGACCGACCTCTTCACTCACTTTCCTCCACGCCAGGTCTTTCTTGGTCCGAAGCTTATAATTTGGGGACGTAACGTCATAACGCTCAGGGTGGCCACAAACAGCTTTTATTAGCTTGTCCTCCATTTTTGGAACAACGCGGGGCAGTTGTTGACCATTGAGGTCCATCCAGATGTGGCAGAGAAGTGTGTGAAGGCTACCTGCGTTCTCCATAACCCAGACACTTCAGTGAGGGCGAGCATCCCAGTGAAGTGGAGTCTGCATTGAATATTAGCACCAAAATAAATATCCATCTGTCTCCGGTGAGTTTTTTGCATGTGAAAATCAATAAATGTTCACTGTATCCGGCAAGTCACGTCGCCTGAATGAATGTTGTTTACTACAACGGCAGCAGCACCTCAGTGACGTCGGTGACGACAGGAAAATCTCAACGCTGATAGGCTGCCCCGACACAGCATCAAGCGAATATTTCGCTCGAGTTCAATATTTTGAACTTGGACGAAGAGGCAAATGAAGCGAATTTCGCGTGTTTGCTCCATTCACGTCGCACCAATCGCGTCATTCGCGCTGCCAGCACAAATTTGCGTCTATTCGCGTCTTTACATTGACTTTGTATGTAATCTTATTGCGCGAAAAATTCGCCTCGCGCCTGTTGTGAACACACCGTAAGTTATTAATAGCTTATTAATAGATTGCTCCCATGCTGGCTCCTATTAAATGGTATGTGTAGANCGTTGGGAACACACTGTAAGTTATTAATAGCTTACTCAGAATGCTGTTTGTCACTTTATTACTTGCTCACTAAAAACCCGCAATAATTTCTAATAAGCCCATCCAAACCGCCTGAACTGCGGGTCACCTCGTATGACCCACAGGCTGTGGGTCAACCTGCACATCACTACCTACCAGATTATGCTTTCTGTGTTGCAGATTGATGTATCTGACAAGTTGCAAAATGTTGATACTGAATGTAGCAGCAAAACGTTCACTGAAAATGTATTTCAGCCATCTTTCACCAAACTAAGCAACCTTGCAATATGCTTTCTGCTCATAGTGTTTCCAGAATTATGCTTTTATTACTTTTGTTGTCAACATTTAACCGAAATCACGATCTTTCTCTTACTATAACCAAAGATGGTTGTTGCCTTAACCTAAAGCCCAGCTCAGACCAAAGATTTGTGACGAGACGAAACCGTTATGGAGTGTTGCAGAGAAGTGTTGCAGCGGTGTGAACTGGCCGGTCTGAGCTGAATAACTTAACTGGTCTTCTCACTTTTATTTATTTTTCTTTGAGATTATTTATATTTTTAGCATTTTAAACCACAAGCTAATTTGGGCACTACAGATTGCTCCCATGCTGGCTCCTATTAAATGGTATGTGTAGAAGTTTACAACCTGGACCCTTTTCCCCCATGATTTTGTGTCTGAAGTAGAGTTCAGACTAAAGATTCTTGGCGAGATGAAACCGTTTTAGAGCATTGGAGAGAAAAGTTGCAGCAGTGTGAACTGGCCAGTCTTAGTTCAACTCAAGCCGGCAGATGTCACCTGCAACTCAGCTGGTCAAATCTCCGGCGGCTGGTTTTAGAATGCAAAACATGTCACCTGTTTCAAATTATGTTCAGCCACAAAATAAACCTGAAAAGCTGGAAATCAGAACGGAAGTACAGAGAGTTGTTGCATAGAGATGATACACCTGTACCTCGTCTAGTTGCATAGGTGTGATCCGGCAGGTTTTTAGAACGCAAGTAGTTGCAGGTCTCAACTTGTCTTGTCGCGATTCTTTGGTCGGAACTGGACTTATGACAGAAGTTTGGACGCAAACCCGGAGTTCTGGTGTCAAGGTCCTGCACTTCTATGCCCGCATTCCTCTCCAACCACCTACCATGCAAAGTGTTTCATCGCTTCAAAGAAACGTTAAGAGCTTAATTAAGAAAGCAGTTCAGGAGACAGGGTTGCATCTGAGAAGCTGAAACCAGAGAATGTTTGTTATATTTGCTTTATGAAAGACTTTGAGAGTTGCTGTTGATTAATATCTGTTGATCATCTAATCACCTCAGCAGCACAGAGAACCATAAGAAAACCCCCTCTCCAAGTAGGTGTCACCCTGCTCACATGTAATTTAAGATCAGAACTCCTCATTACTCTTTTGTACCTTCTATTTGACCAGTGTTTGTTGAATGAGCCTGGCCGGCGGCCAAAGTGGCCTGTTAGCTGCTCTCCACCGACCCTCGAGCTGTGTATAACCAAAGGAAACATTAGCCAGGTGACTTATCATGGAAGTCTGAGGCTGACCTTTTAATGCGCCTGTCATTGATTGCATAGCGTGGTACACTCTGTCCATCCCAAGGTGATAGATTATTCAATTAACTATTGACCTTTCCCGCAGACTCATTTGTCGATGGAAATGCTTTTATGACAGCAGTGCATTTAGGAACCAAAGGATGCTGAGTTTTGATTTTAGGATTTACTGTGCGCGTTATGATTTCCCCCCGTCTCTCCTCCACTCTTTCTCATGTTGACTCTTTGATTTACATTGTTATAATATGAAGTTTGGCTCTGGTGTTGCTCTTGTGGTGGATGGCAACTGTCGCCGTACAAGGAGAAGCTTTTCCATGCCTTGGCAGGCCGGCGCTGGCGGCTGGATTTATCCTACCTACTTGTCTTTTACTCAGACATATTTCATGACCCAATGCAGCTCGTTAATGTAGCCGTGAGCTATTTGTTGAAGTCGAGAGATGTGCATTTGTATTTGTCGCTGCTTCAGGAAAGAGTAGCCATGAATCAGCACCTATGAGGTGCCCATTTGGCACTGCGAGTGTTGTCTCCGTCTCAGTGGTCTGCTGTGGCAGAGATTACTCACTGGTATCAGAAAACAGACCCAGATGACGGCATTCTTCGTTTTTTTTCCATCCAGCTGGTGTTTCGCATTGTTGGAAACCTGCAGACAGGGACAAAAACCCTACAGGATGTAGGCTCTGTATTTATTCTACAGGCCCTATTTAAAGGGATGACTTCAGAGCAGAGGGAAAATTTGATTAAAAAACAAAGAGTTTATCTTATCAGCAAGAAGGTACCATTTGGGATCAATGCAATGCGTTCTGCGACATCTGTTCAGTACTATTACCCAACTCAACTGCCCAGCCTATTAGCCACCTGCTTTTCAGTGGGATGTGACTCTTTGGGCCAGAAATGAGTCAGGCAACTTTCTGGGCAACGTTCCAGGGCAACGCACCTTCCTGCTCAGGACTTCAAGGACCTGAAGTGAGAAACGTTGTAATATACAACAGAATTTGTAAATTAGCAGTCTGCTGTGTATCTGTTTGCGAGTTCTTTATTTCCACATCTCTGTCATCTGAGGTGCAACACAATCCACTTGTAATTAAAATGTTTCTAGACTTGATTTGACTCTTAAGGATAATTTCCAAGCAACATGACAGGTCAACTTATCTGCCAGCATCAACAGCAAACGGGAAAATATAGAGCAGGAGTGATCTGAGCGTGAGGTTGCCATGGTATCAATGCATCGTGTGTTGAGACATCTGTTAGGGTAATGTCGCCCTACAGCGTTGCCTAAAAAGTTGTTTAGTCACACACTAGACTTTCATCTTCTTTCTGGGAAAAACCTTTTTCTAGTTTAATGTCTTTATTGTCTTTATTATGAGTATTCTAAACTTTGTAAGTTTGTAGGATGCTTCTCCAAAGCAAAGTGGTCCTTAATGATTTGACCATAAACTCATAAACAAGAACCTTTCAGGGTTTAGTCCAAAGTAAAGTTGTCGTTATTGTTGGCATTATTTTCTGTACTTGCATTTGTTTTGTCATAGTCATGACTTGAAGACTGGATCTTTTTTTTTTAACATAAGGGTTTTGTTGGGTTGCTAATTAGGGATGTCAGTGGTCATCTGGTGATCGGTTTGGAGCCAACGTTAGCTTGCAGCGCTGCTCATTCAGCAATTTTACAACCACTTGTTGCGCTGTCCGGTCTCCCCCGGGTCACAACGGTACGCAAACGGATCAGTTTTGAGCCGCAAACCACCTGTTAGCTCAGTTAGCATCATTAGCATTGTCAGTGCAGCTAGCTGTGCTCAATTGGTTCATAATGCTAAAGGGGTTTGGTGACTTAAAATGAAGCCCACTGCCCAGTCAACATTTGTATGTGGGCCCCATGTGGTTAGTAATGAGCTGAAAAATGGGCCCTATATGGGATTGTCCATGGGCTACATATTGGCCCCATGACAATTCCCCACATGGCTTATGCTACAGCCTGGGTACCAAGTGGGTATAGGCCCAAAATGGGCATCTTATCCTGGGCCCACTTAGGTAAAACCACCCATATGGGCAATTGGCATGGAGCCATTATAGAACCTTTGTACAGTCCTGTATAGGGCCCATTTTGTAGCTCATTTACTACCCACATTGGCCCCATGTACAAATGTTGACCTGAGGCTGGCACACTGAACACCGTAGCTCCGTAAGATGTAAAAGCATGACCTATCATGTTGCAGCACACTTCATTGAGGCTGGACATCCTATATCTGCTCTGCGTTATATAGGGATTGAAAAAGTATGTCTTCCTAGAAGAGGGGGTGATTTCGATACTTTTCTGTTGAAAAGAGAAGCTTTCTGGATCTATACTTTAAATACTCTTGCTCCCAGTGGCCTTAATGTTGAGTTTGACCTTAAACCTTTTCTCTGACTCTAGATTGTCCTATGTCTTATAGGCAATGTGATGCACTTTCTAATCCTTTATCTTTAACTTCCTTTTATGTAGATTGTTCTAAATCCTTAAACATTTTTCCAAAAATTCCTAAAATGTAACTTTTTTCTATTTCAATTATCTACCATTACTATTGTAAGTAGATTTTTTCTAAATTCAAGTTTTTCTTAAAAATTCTTTTTCTATAATTGTTTTCAAAATTTAACATTTTTCTACTTAATTGTTTACAATTATGTTTCATATACTTAAATGTCTTATTTCAAAGTCCTACAAAGTGTTTTTGCAGTCTCCCCCTCCTGTAGGAATTCATTTTTCAAGAAACAGGGGTATTCTGCTCTTTTCCACTTTAAGTGGTGTTTAAATGCATTATTCTTTTCCTGATCTGGCTGTATTTAAGATAATGATACTTTTTATTGTCTACTACTTTTGGATAACTGAAAAGAAGTGTTTTTGAATTGCAATTTGTGTTGATTGTCCCATAAGACACTCCCTCTCATCATTGAGCTCACCTGTGTGTCTTATAAAATGTTTGGTAGCTCAGTGTCTTGTAATACCCTGATGAAGATGGTCTAGTCGAAACGTTGGTACTTGAATAAAAGAAAACATTTTTGCATCGAGTCTTAGAGTGTGCGCCTGACATCTTTTTTCAAGTTTGTATATTTTTGTCAACAGTTCCAACCCTGGTGTGCACTCCTCCTCTCTTCACCTGAGGCTGGCAACCATGTTTCCGATGCAACGGTATTGCCAAATGAGCGGCACCACTAGCAAGCCCCCACCTGATCTAGGTGATGCGGCCAAGGCTAACATTAGCTAACCAATGGAGACCGGAGCATGGGCAGTTGACACTATGTTTCCGCATATTAACACAACATACTAAAATTTCCAGCACCTTTTGCACTCCCAGCTCGTCACATATCGACACTTTATCTTACGTATCCTGGGTCCGTCTGTTGTTGACATTTAGGGATACTCGGTCAGTCTATACATCTTACAGGCTTTCTGTCTTTTCAAAGTAAACTACCATTTTCACAGTAGTGATGGGCAAAGCAGTTCTTTAGATGTTACTGAATCACTAGACTCAGTTCATTAAAAAGATCCGTTCAAAAGATTCGTTCACTGAATCGTTCAGTGCTTGGCAGGAAAAGCCCTGATTGTGTACTGCGTAGTCCGACTCAGTCTCTCTCCGTTGCTGCTGCTGTGTCTACCCTGCACTGGTGAGTCTCAAACTAAGTCTGTTAAAACAATGGGAGGTGTGTGATTGTGTTCACGTGGCTTGACTCCTGGCTACATTAGCTGTTAGCTTGGAGAAAATGGCTGAGAAGAAATTAATTGAATCACTCAGGGATTGAGGTTATGTCGTTCATCGAGTGATTCGTTCACCGAGTGATTCGTTCACCAAGTGATTCGTCACTCCCGGCCTGCACGCTCGCTGCTGAGCTCAACTGAACTGAGAAATTAACGAATCAGTTCCAGAAGTGATTCAGTTCAGTACGTTTACTCAACAGATTCGTTCTTTTGAACGATTCGTTCACGAACGACACAACACTATTTCACAGGAAATGTACAGTTTCTGTTCGTTCGATGCGTACAGATTAATTTCTTCAAATAAACTTCCAATGTCGGTAAAACACTTTTCACCACCCCTCCCAATTGCCTTAGCTCTTCAATGTACGTTGTTGTCTGGCGGCGTTTCAAACTGATGCCATCCAGTGGTGTCCGACGCAGAAATCAATGACAAAATGGCGGTATTTGACGACGTCGGAATGAGAACAGTTGAAATTTCACTCTCTCTGAATGGGTATCGCTTTGAAATGCAATGCTAAAGCTCACTGAGCCAATGGAACATCAGACTTAAAGGAAATGCCTCTTGTATTTCACATGGTTTTGCATTTTTTCCTTAAAAATTAAACGTCTAGTTACTGATTTTAAGTGTCTGGCTATCGTAAGCAAAATTAAAACTGACATCCCTAGCATCAACACATTAATTGAAGGTCAAAAGGGCCCAAAAAGAAAGTAAAAGGCAACATATTTTACTTTGCCAAACTGCAAAGAACTGTGACAGACTTTAGATTTTCATCTCAACCCAAAGACTTCTACCATCCCAGATTAGCTGTTCCTCTGGTACAAGGTGTGCTAATCATTAAAATCAGCTGCTGTCGTGTTTGGTTGAATTGAGAAGCTGCAGACACAGTCTCCACTCCCGCTGCTCTCTCCTCCCAGGCAGTCAGACCCCACCCATCTGCCACTGCACGCAGGTTAAAACAAACGGTACGAGTTAGCTGCAGATCCTCCTTGCCTCAGGTTAAACATCCAGTCGTGACTTGATGCTGCGTGACATGTCTAGCCAGCGCCAGTTTAAGGACCCACCTCCTCCTCCTCCTCTGCCCGTACTCATTGTTGTTAAAGAGGATGTGACAAAGAGCGATATCGGTGGAATGAATATTTAATACGCCCTCCCCCTGACTTATTCATGTTCCCCGGGCGTATCTGCCTCGCACATCCCTGCTCTCTACCTGTCACATTCCCTCTCGCCCAAGAAGCATGGAGTCATCATGGCCGAGTAATAACTTTACTTTCAGCCAGGGAAGTAGTAGAGGAGAGACATCTTGATCAAGTAATCCTTTAGAAATGATGTAGGCTTGTGGAGAGGTGATAGATATCTGTTATCCGGTACACCTCTTAAATATCATCCTCCCCTTTAACAGTTTTGACAGGAACTGCTTTCCCCCTTGTCAGAGCCAATTGGTTGAGGGATCGAGGGATTGAACATCTACGGGAGGACAGGAATACCGCAATTACCGACAAAGGAGGGGAGGGGGGTATCTGTTAGTGATGTTTGATGTGATTTATCCGACAGCGCCGGGAGTGCATTTAAACGGGGCCCAGTGACACCATGACATTGACGGAGTCGTGTTATCAATTGGACTCCTCGGAGCACGAGTGGCTGAGAAAGCTGCTGTCAGCATCTGAGTGACGGTTCATCATAACTACCTCATTTGACTGCCCCCCCCCTCCCCCCTCTCTTCCTGTTGAGAGAAGAGGAGAAGGAGAGAAGGAAGAGGAGACAGATCTGAAGAGGGAGAGGCTGATAAATCACCTCAGCTTAGAGAGAATCAGGCTTCTACTCAACTGGAATCACTCGCTGGAGGAGCCTCTGCTGCCAGACCTCCGCCTGTTCACGACTCCCACAATCTGAGAACCTGTAGAGGACGTTGCTTTTAAGTAGAATATTTCATTTCTCAACTTAAATGAGCACTTTTTCCAGGAGCTGAGGGTGAATTCACACTTTGAAGGTCTAACTGCTGACAGATGAGAGCTGTTTTAGAAGCTAAGCAGACTAAATGGCCTTTCATAACTTTATGTACACTCTTAGTCGAAAAGTAAACAGCCAAGATGGCAGCTGCCGAAGGACCGCGTCCATTCAATTTAGCTTTGGAAGAAACGCTAAGCTAACTACACCTATCTTTTTCCTTGAGAGAGGAACAGAAGACTGCCCTAGAAGCCTTCGCTTCCAGGAAGGACATTTTTGCCCCACTGTTCGGGAAACAAATGGGGCTTAGTGCAATGAATACGTCACCTTGTTTTTTGCTCTGATTGGCTATCGTGCTATACGTCACCTTGTTTTTTGCTCTGATTGGCTATCGTGCTATCCAATTGCGTGTGGCGGCATTTCAAATGCCTCAGTTAGTGCCGCCCCTTGGGTAGGAAGGGTGTATCGGTGAGGGCCAGACTCAAAATCTTTCTAGATTTGAGTCTGGATTTCCAGACTAGCACGCTCCCATAATCTCACTCGTTTGGTGTAAGGTCATAAAACTCAGTCCGAGCTGAGACTCTTTTTCTCGCCTTGATGGTCCAACCAATCAATCATGTTTAATATATCATAAGTTTTTAGTCTTGACTCAAACAGTGAAGTTCAATGACGTGAACATTGTCACCAACCAGTAGCTGCACTCCCTTGGGGTGGCAGTCCATTGGGACTGGAAGGTCACTGGCTCAAGTCCCCATCCGGGCCAAATATGGAGCATGGGCTGCCCTTGAGCAAGGCACTGAATCCTTAACTGCTCGGGGCGACTGTCCAAGGCAGCTTTCTTGCTCTGACATCTCTCCATTGAATGCATGTATAGGTCCTAGGTAGGTGCAAGAACGTGAACAAGTCTCGTGTCTCTTGTAGTGTGGAAAAGGAGGAGACACTGGTGGAGTCCTGGAGTGAAGAAGAGTCAGTGTTTAATTTGGCCAACGGAGGGCGTTGGCGAGTTGAGGTGACGAAATCCAAAATCTAAAATTTGTGCGCAAATACAGTTTATCTTTGTGGATTATATCGATGCCAAATTGACAAGATGTAAGAAGGTGTCAGACTTAAGTCTTTTTAAAGTCTCTTCAAAGTCTTCTTGGCATTTGGGAAGAAATCCTTTCAGTTGCATTAGAATAAAAACGTCCTGTTAGACCTCTCGTATCATTCGTCCTTTATCACTTGTAACGTTTTCGCAGGATGTATATGATTGATTTTCTGTGTTAACAAGTGTTTTTGTCAAGCAAACCAAACCTAAATAGTCCTTAGTCACTGTGTTTATCATGTGCGGAGCTCCACAGAGAAAGACAAACACCTACCTACAGTACAGTCACCGTCAGGCAACATCTGTGTTCTGCTCAATAATTCACAAATGTGAGACAGTGTTTCAGTGTAAGTTTGGAAAACAAGGATAGGTTGCACTTATCCCGACCCGGAGTCATGAGAAGGGTTATGGAGCCGCGTTAACAATGCATGAGGGCCGCATTTTGAATCCCCACCACCGTTCATGCATTTTTTAAGGAAAAATACTTTGCAGAGAGAGAGAGAGAGAGAGAGAGAGGTGGCTAGCTGTGTTTTGTCTAAAAATAAACCGCTGTATATCTCTTTACTGTTGATCTGGCGTAGCCTCGTAAAACTGACACCAACGTGGGTGAGCTGCGAGCGAGGTAGAGCGAGTAACAACTCCTTGATGGATGCGATCATGACTTTGAGCCTCTGCCTCTTGTTTCTCTCTCCTGCACTTCTCCAACATGCATTCAAGAGACAACAAATGCATAACATGTATGTATTAGAATATTTGACAGCTGTAGATTGAGTGCGTCAACTTTGACCTTTGACCCTCTTTGCTGTTAGATTCTTGTCACGGTGCCAATGCAGGAATTATACGGCTCCTGCGTGCATATGGTCAGAGCAGCTCTCATCAGCTAATGCTTGAAGTAGAAATAAATTATATGATTTCCCAACTTGTGCTCAGAAATATATCTATTTACTTATCTTTACATACATTAGCTGCACATAGAGGCCCAGACATATAGTCTGTACGTGCAGATTGCTAAAGAGGGTAATGCAGAGTTTAGAGGGGAGCTGCAGTGGAGGATGCCTTGATGAGGTAAAGGGTAGTCTGAAACTGGTGTAGCAGTGCAAAGCTAAATCAATACAGCAAACAATTAAAGGAGAACTTCACCTGCAAAATGATCATTCTTGTATCAGTTACTTACGTCGTGTTGTGTTGAATTTGTGAAGAAAACTTTGTTTTTCTTGCACGACTTCACGGCGAACGAAGAATCCAAAAAAGGCCAACATTCTTCATGAACTGAAGTCATTGGGGTCCACGTTTAAAAACAGCAAAACTGTATCAAAACATCTGTTCACAAACTCTCACACAACTCATGCAGTATAATCTAAGTCTCATTTATCCCCCCCACGTACCCTAAAAGCATAAGCAGTTACGGAAAATGAATGGATGAATGAATTCATGTTTTAAATTAAATTGTTTCAGCGAAGAAGCCAAAACATTCTCATCCCAACCCGTCAAATACCACCGCTTTGTGAGTTCACCTGCACGTCAAAATGTGATGCTCGGGGTACCCTCCTTTGTCCGTTTCGGAAGACCAGGGTCGGAGTGTCAATTTTCACTCGTCACATGCATGGGGTCTTTTCAAAATACACTTCCGGTTTCACAGGAAATTTCTGCTCATTAAAGACAAACAGTCTTTTTAGACGTAAACTTACAACCTAGGTATTCCACTTTGTTTTTAGGTTTGTTTCCTTAAGTTTAGAGAATAAAAGCATGCTGTGAAGTTTAAAAAACACATCATTGTTCGACTTGATTAGGGTCATTTTGTCTTTTTAGACCAATAAATTCAAACGCTGGATAAAAAAGGCAATCGAAATCAGGAGGCGGGCGGCAGCATCAACCGGAACAAGGGGGCGTACACTTTCTCGCACACCTGGGATTCCCTCCTCCAGAGACCATCCAACGACGGGGGTGTCGCCAACCCGACAGATTCTGATAGGTCTGTTGCAGACGTTGTGCTAGACTTTTTCGTCGCCGGTCAGTTTGACCGACAGGGTCATAAAAATCCAGTCATAATCTATTTTTACCGATCATTTTAATTTTCGTTTTTAAATGATAATAAGGATATTCAAAGACATTTAGTTTTCATTTGTTCGTTTTTAATAAATCCAACAAGCAAGTTATAAAGTGTGCATTAATAAGGACATGAATGAAAAGATGAACAGACATCCACACACCTGTGCCGTTAGGCTTCGCCCTGTCCAGGTCGTTATGTAGTGCCGTTAGGCTTCGCCCTGTCCAGGTCGTTATGTAGTTATGTCTGTAGGCTCGGTGACACAAAATTAAAATTGTAATGAAGTGATTATGGTATTGAAAAATGTGTTCGGTTATGCACTGTTGTGTTATTTTAAATTATAAACACGGTATTTTCTCCTCACGTTCCACAGTGCGTGCTGTTATTTTATTTTGAAAATTGGCCGGATTCTTTCGTCTTTTCTGTGTCTGACTTCCTGTTTGGTACGATCCGTTCTATCCAGCTTGACAGAAGCGCTCGCGGCTCCCGTGAAAAATAGACCAGACGCCGAACTGAAGCGCTGCCTCCACGGGCGCTCCGCTCTGCTCAGCGGCCTGTGTGGACAGTCAGATAGGTTAACATGGGTGCTGACTGAAAACTGCCTCCGCTGCTGGGCGCCGTGCCTCGGTTCCGCGTCCAGTGTGTCCAGGGCGTTATGTCAACAACGCTACATGAAGCAGATGAATGACTTTTTCTCTGCAGTGTGAAAACGGCAGCCACTTAAACCACTGACTGTGCACTCCGCCGTCAAGTGGGCAGGGGTGGTAATTGCAACCGGTCAAAATGACTGATGGCCTTCAAATTTTTTCCGGTCATTGTTGTAATTAAACGGTCAATGACCGAGAATATCCGGTTAACGCGACCCCTGATCTGTTGGGCTGGCCAACTGATAAGTAGTCTCTATATACAGACTCTACATTCGGTGAATGTAGAGTCTGTAGGCAAACCCCGGAGATCTTGCCTCCAGAAGAAGAGCGGAAGAGCCCTGGTTTCCAGTTGTAGGCTGTTTGTAGTCCGCGTGATATTGATCAGTCACGTTTGAGCCGGCTGCAGTTGTTGCCAGGTTGTGCGGTGAACTAACGAGGCGGAACATAATTGGCGTCACTACAAACTCTGAATCCATCGCAATGGTTCAGCATATTTACTTATATATAAATGGAAGTCAGAAACGGAAATTCGCCTCCTCCGCCCAAATCAAACCGGAATGCCAAAAAGTCGGAAGACGCTTAAGTGACGGGAAACACCTTTTAATGTGTACTGGAAAGCTGAAGGTGTGGCGACTGATACTCGTCATGATGAACTAATTCTTTGGCTTTCTCATGTAAAATTATTCGATTGACCTTTTGGTTTCATACGGGAAACGAAGAGCAACCACCCAGATGAAATCCGAAAGGTTGTTTGACCCATGCACCTCAGCTTATGCCGGCTCTATGTAGACTTTCTCCGTCTTTATACTATAGGTGTTGCCCTTTGTGTCAGAAACATCCACCCCCATGTGTATATCATACTGCCACAAAAGGGTGTTTTGGTCTCTGACGCCGAGGTCTCACCGACAAAGCGACAATTTATAACAAACAGTCGCCTTTTTTGGATTCTCCGCTCCCTGTAGACGCATGTGAGAAAAGCAAAGTTTTCTTCATGACTTAAAGGTAACACCTCATGACTAATGAATTTTGAGCCTGTTACATCTGAAGTGTCCACTTCTGAAATGTTAGCATGTCAGGAAATTGCAAGTCCTAGCAGCTCTGGAGTGACACTGTAAGTAATAACAGCTTAGGGAGGCTCAGGCTCAGGGGGCCCCTGACCCTTTGGGCTCCTGGGCTGGCCTGTCTGGGAATCCATCCATGTTAACCATGCTGTAGCTGCGATGCACGGATATTTTAGTAAATAATATATCATGCAAAAACCGTGCGTTGAACTGAGGTTTCGCAGAGCCGTCCAATGTCAATGTTGTGCTTGGAGGGGGAGTTTGTAATATAACTTCATATGCTGATAATTATGGCAGTTTAGAAATTACACACAATGTGACAACAGCGAGGAACTTGTGAGAGTATCTTACCTGTTTGGATGACAAGACCCCGGTCCCAGCTAAAGGTCATCCATCTGAAGCCTTTCCAAAACTAACCTCGGCTACATCACGAGTAACAAGAGACTTTTCTTTCAAATGAAGTTGTGTGATAAAATATCAGCTTCCAGCTCGCCAAATCACCCACCAGGGACGCAGGGATGATTTTTATTCCACCAGGCCTGTCACCAGAAACAAAAATAGGATTTCTCCGACCAACAGAGGGTAGAGTTTCAACATGTAGAAACCAATAATTTGCCAAAGAGTAATGTTGCAGAAAACGCAAGAATACCCAGCGTCCTCCAAAGCTGTGATCTGCGTTCCCAGACCTAAATGTGCTGTTCCACCAGTTATTCAGATTTATTAAACAATATATCATGACTGTTTGACTTTGTGTCAACACTCCAAACTCTGTGGCGGTGCTCGAGCTGTTATGTTGCCGTTCCTGGTTTTAATCATTTTTGGCTGGTTTCCACTTCCTGCCTGAAAAGTGAAACAGCTTAGGAATGTCATTCTTTGAAAAGAAAACAGAGAGGATCCACAGAGGAAGTCCTCCCACAGTCCTCTGGTCTCCATGCACGGCTAAACACACACACACACACACTGTCACACACACAGTCACCTCGACTCTGATACAGACACACAGGCATGTACACACACATTCTCACACCCACACGTTAAACTCTCCCACACAGTCAAACAGGCACATGTGCGCACACACACCGACACACCCAGACTCCACACACACACACGCAGACTTTCTCACTTACAGACACACACTGATTCCCTCTCTCGTACACACACACAGAGGGCTACAGCAGGGCTTGCTGGGAAACATCAGACACCCAGGGAGGAAGGAGGACAGGCTTTTCCCACATTTAGACTCCACGGATACTTCAGATGTCAGGCTAAAAATAGAGCCAATGTTAAACTGAACCAACACTGAATCAACTACAGCAACAAGCCTGTCTGCTTTGCGCTGCTGCACTTTGGCCCGGCGTTTAAACACTAAAACACAGCGTGATTGTCAGGATGATTGCTGGAGTATATTAATCTGAACTGTGGTGAATCCGCCTGTTTTAAAACGTCACATCGGTGTCGCGTAAAACACAGGAGAGGTGATGAAACTCAAATGATCAACTCACTTTAATAGACATATTCCTACAGAAAACCGTCCTCTGCATGGGACAACATACAGCATACACTTACCTGTATATGCACCTGCAATATTTGAATAGGAAAAAGATGATCTGCCCAAAAATCTGTCCCGAAAAGGCCGTAAAAAACATTCACTCAGTACTGTCATTAATGTTGGCTCGCACATACGCCCTCACGGTCGTGGCCAGCTGACAGAAATGACGTCATGCAAACTCTCGTTGCTGTGCCGACACAAAATATAATGTCATGTGGGAGTTTTGCGTTCCTATTTTCCTCTCCTCTTACGTCATGATATAATATTAAGTTGGAGTGTTGGTTTATTATTATAATCACACTTAAAGCTGGCGAAATCAACACGGCAATATCTTCAAAGTAGCAGTAATTATTTCTGGACATGGCGCATCTTTACTTTTATAACTCATTGGTGTTAAATTAACATTTTGAGTACGTAAACCATCAGGCCTATAGTAAGTTCAAGGGAAAATGGATCAGACATGACACCATTTAAAGCATTAAAGGAACACTTCACCCCCCAAAATGATCATTTGTATATCAGTTACCCACTCAGTGTTACGTTGAATTCATGGTGAAAATTTTCTTTCATGCCGTCATGGTGAGCGAAGAATCCAAAAACTGAGAAAATTATCGATGAATTGAAGTCATAGGGGTCCGGTGTTTAAAAAACTTGTGCGCTACAATTCTAGTCTTATACATCCAGCTGTACGCTCAGTACTTCCTTAACAAACAGCTCTATCTGATGGAGAACTGAATGGACAGCAAAACTTCGCTCTCTTCCATACCAGACTCCATTGACAAAAATACAAATTTTACCTTGCTGAACACGGGAGTTGCGGAGCTACCTCTCCCTCTATCGGTAGTTTGTTTTGTGTTATTGTGTGACTTTGGTGAATCTGAACGAACGCTTTAAAACACCAAAGTCACATTATAACACAAAGAAACACACTGATCGAAGCAGAGGAAGAGTGACAGCTCCGGTGTTTAGCGAGGTAAAATTACTGTTTTCCTCAATGGAGTCTGGCTTTGAAGAGAACATAGATAAGTTTCACTTTTTATCCAGTTCCTCGTCAGAAAAGGCTGCCTGTTTGGGGAGTACTGAGCATACAGCTCTATAAATGAGACTTGGATTACACTGCATGAGTACAGTTTTGCTGTTGTTAAACATGGTCTCCAGTGACAACAGTCCATGAGGAATGTCGGCCATTTTTGGATTCTTCGTTCACTGTGGAGGCATGTGAAAAAATACAAAGTCTAATCATTTTGGAGGTGAAGTTTTCCCATCCTTTCCTTCCTCCATAAATAGAAGTTTGGTTTAGTTTTGCCATTGTTAAACACGCTTGCCTACAATTTAAATTCACTGATAATTTTCTCCGTTTTTGGATTCTTCGTTCATCATGGAGAAAAACATTCTTCAATGTAACACGCTACTTTTGCAGGTGAAGTCTTCCCATCCTTTCCTTCCTCCACAAAGGGATGTTTGGTTTCGTCTTGCTGTTCTTAAACACACTTATAAACACACAATAATTTTCTCCATTTTTGGATTCTGCGTTCATCGTGGAGGCGTCACAAATTCATAGTAAGACGCTAATTTTGCAGGGGACGTTTTCCCATCCTTTCTTTCCTCCATAAATGGATGTTTGGTTTCGTCTTGCCGTTGTTAAACACGCTTGCCCACAGTTTCAATTCACTAGTATTTTTCTCTGTTTTTGGATTTGGATTTGGAACAGTCTTCTTCACAAATTCAATGTAACACGCTAATTTTGGAGGTGAAGTTTTCCCATCCTTTCCTTCCTCCACAAATGGAGGTTTTTTGTTTTATCGTGGAGGCATGGGAGAAAAACAGTGTTTTCTTTACCAATTCAACATAACATGGGGTGTGTAACTGATATATAAATGGTCATTTTGGGGTGAAATATTCCTTCAAGGCTCTTTTTACCGTCTTTTTGTTTCCACATTTGCTTCATTTGTGGCTTAAATTAACCATAGCAGAATAGTTTTTCTTAGATGATTTACATATGCCATTTGGTGTGAACATCGCCTTAAAGTATCCGGAGCATATGCATCTTCATTGTCATGTTCAGTCCTCAATGTTCGTACCTTCCTTGGTTTGGTGAGATGTAACTCCTGGTGTATTTTTCCTTGACAGGGTGCAGACAGTGACTCATTCCTATTTTCACACTTTTTTTTTAAATCCATGTTTTTTCTCTGAGCATAAAGATTCTTTTCCAGCAACACCCTGCCTCATGTTCATGCTCTGTTTACATGTTTCTCCCAGTG
This sequence comes from Epinephelus moara, assembly GCF_006386435.1. NCBI lineage: Eukaryota > Metazoa > Chordata > Actinopteri > Perciformes > Serranidae > Epinephelus > Epinephelus moara. Next base: position 17,523,894 of record NC_065520.1, read on the forward strand.
ACCCGTTCACCACAACCTTTGTGCCGCAGAGCAGCTCCAGTTGGGCAAAGTGCCTTGCTCCGGGGCGCGATGACAGTAAAGTTTTTGAAAGAGGAGAGCTTTGTCATTTTTCCTCAGCAGGCATTTCAAACCGCTGACCTTCCAGTCACAAGCCTGTCTCTCCAACTTCCAGCCTCTTCCACCACCGCTGCCATTATGCAAAATAATCTCATTTCACATTTGCTCACTTCTCCAACTAGCACCAATTGTCTGACCCAGTCACCATCTCCAAATAAAAACCCGTCTGGCCTTTTTACATGTTCTCCCTGTTGCCTAACTCGGTCCTGTTCCTGGCACCCAGTCGTGTTTAATTTAGTTCAAGTCCGCGTCGTCCCATGAGGGTGAAATCCTGTTCAAACACATACATGGCAACCAGATATTCACAACAAAAGCTGAACGCGTGCAGCAAGTGGACGTGGTGATTAAAAGAGCAGAGCCCTGTGCAGGAGGGGATGCAGCCGCATTCAGGCAATAACATCAATACTGCCCTCAACGAGCGAAAAGTAGCAGAGAGAGGTTGTAGAGACTCATCAGCGTCATCATTTAGAGTCGTGTCTGGATCTTGTAGTGGTCATATAACTGCTCCTAACCGCTGACATTCAAGGCTGGGGCGATCTGGTGTGATGATGTCGGGTTCAAGTATCAAGAGTAACACGACACAGCATCATTTTGCCCTTGTGGTCAGCGAATCCACGAGAATAAAGTCTCCAGATTCCTACAAATCTAAAAGACCGCAGATCTACGTTTTCCCCGCGACCACTTCCCTTGATTGTTTCTGGTCGGACCCACCTTCCTCCTCACCCCCCTCGCCCTGATGCGAGGTGATGCCGTGCTCATGTATTTGCTTATTCAGTGTGCAAACCCTCTAAATCAGATTTATGTAGTTGCAGACGTCACCTCTGTTCACCGAGCAAAGAGACACCAGAGCGCATTAAGACTCGCCCAGGGGGAAGATGCGCTGCCCTCACGGGTCACTGAGGATTATCGTAGGAATGATCATTTACGTTTTATTCTACTCCGTGTCTAAATATATTAACACGCTGCTTACAATAAAGGCTTCCTGTTTTCCCTTCAGTCATAGATGTGAGAAATAGTCTGCAGGCATTAAAGAGAAACGACTGTGTTTTGGTGTAAATTGTCTCTAAAATGCATTCAAACAATTAGAGATTGTCTAATCGCCAATTATAGTGAAGTGTGCATTAATTAGTAATGACGGCATGTTGACTGGAAAAGTTTGAAAGTGGAGAAAAAGTCACACATTTCACAGATCACTCATAATCACAGTATGCTATCTCCGCTTTCATTTGAGATTCGATAAACATAATCACCACCTTTATCTTCTCATGTGTCAGGGGCCTAAACTGATGGTGTGACAGTACAATCTGAAATCGAAAACGAAGATGCCGCTACTCTTAAAAAACAGATGATAAATTTAGCTTCCCATATGGCACCGGCATCTGGCATTATCTGAGCGTTCGAGTACACGGCGGCCGACTCAGCGGAGAGGCCTGCTGCACGATGACGCGATTGTGCCTGTGTGTTTGAAATGCCAAAGATTATCTTTGGCTCCGTGTTGAGATATGTACCTCATTGATGTAACGTTTTACAGATGGTGTAGTAGCTGCTGTGTGTTCGGCGCGGGGAGAGAAAGAGAGCAAAGCGCCATAATCTCCTGATGTGTGATGACAGGTAGTCTCAAAGCAAAGCCTGAACACGCCGTACCTGCAGCGCCGCTCGGTTTGATGGGAGATCAGTGGGCTGTCGACTCTGCTAACAGCCGGGGTGTGCAACAAATCCATCGAAAGGCACAAGAGACAAACACACACCTCACACGCAGACACATGAAAGCGTGTGTAGAACAGGGAAACACAATGTTCAGTTCACAAAAAAATCAAACGCACTGATGCAGGTACATGAGCCTGCAAATACAATTATACTTAATACAGTTAGGGCTGCGGTTTGATGTGGTTTTCTGAATCTGAATACGGGATCAAATCCTTTTAAATCCTCTATCAAATCTACTTAGGTTCAGCTTGAGAGTTTTAAATCAGAGACTGTTTCATGGCACCCTTTAGAGCCTTTTATACTCGCTTTTTTTACTTGTTTAACAAGCATGTGTCTGTGAAGGTTCATGTCAATCATCCAAGTTGTATGAATACTAGAGGAAGCTGAATTTAAATCAGTGGACTGAAGTTTGATTACAGCATTTTGATCCTGCAGAGTAATGCTTCTGCAGTGTGTGAGCATTTATTCTTGTGCTGTGGTGTGTCTGTGTCACTCTGCAGTTACACCTCCAAAACACTAGTCGGCGGTGGAGGTTTCTGTGAAGTGCTGTAAAGCTTAGTTGACTCAAAACACACATTAAACACACATTAAACATGGCTTAATAGAGACAGTTTCAAACACAAGCACACAAATCAGCTTCACTATAACTCGCAGCATTCACAGACAAACACTTGTCTTTATCTGGACACATTTTCCCCAAAAATACAACATGCTAACGTTATTAGCACAAGCCTATGGCATTTTACATTGTATAAATTAGCCTAGCAGACAAGATTTTAAATGATATTTTAGTGGAGGCTAAAGATAGATATCCTCTGCTTGTCTTGTTGGATTTGAAAGATTAGAAGTGGGACAGGCTGAAAATGTGCAACATTCTGAAACCTACCAGTTGACGCCACATGTGTCGTCTTCATCTCAGCAACTCTCGTACTTCTGTTATAACTGTCGCCTTTTCAGGAACAAGTAACAACTGTGAGAGTAGTTTGGTTTTTTGAGTGTATGTGTGTGTGACACCTGGATTCCACCAGGTGCAGCTGTCGCATGTTTTGCCAATGACTCGTTTGGTCCGTCCTCCCTTGGCATCATACCTCATCGGAAGCATGGCCTTCTCTTCTTGTCTTACCAAGGTCTGCTGTGCGGTCTGCGCGGTAGAGAGAACGGCCTGCTAGCTCCACGGCTAGGTTGGGGATGTTTTCATGTAGCCAGGTCTCTATTATCACCGTGATACAGCTCTCCAAGTGGCTGTTGGTAATCAGCAATCTTTCGTCGTCCAGCTTGTTAACGAGGGAGCGGGCGTTGGCGAGGAAGATGCTAGGCACGGCAGGTTTGTGCGGGGTTAATTGGAGCCTAGCCTTGATCCCGGCGCTCTTACCTGGCTTCTGCTTCCTCTCACGTCTTCGCCCGCATCTCCAGCCGGAAAGAACCAGAGTCTTTGGATGCACCTCCGATACAACAATTCTTTAAACGCATGATTTCTGTCCGTGTGTAAGTCCTAATTCTGCTAAAGCCGGGAGAGTCACTGCGACTATGCATGCCGCCATCTTGCCACCATGTCGCTACCATACTGGCAGCAGAGCGTGTTGCCTGCTGGACCTTGTGGACTTGCAGGTTTAGTTGATTTGGTCATTTGTCCTACCTCAAATTGGTCTCCATAGTTACAGTTCGGTTATGTTTATTGTTGTTGCTGTAGCCTTCAGACAAAGTTGACAGCAAGCAAACACACCATTTGCTAACAGGTTGTAACTGACTGCACAAACAGACGCATGTGCACGTGTAGCCCACGTGCAAAGGAAGTAACTACATGCACACACTGTACGCACAATGCTAATAAAAGTGAAATGTAAGAGCATGCACACAGACATCTACATGAGTTAGCATCTCGCTGTATCTCTCTGTCTCTCTTTATTTCACACACTAACCAGCCTGTTCCTGCACACACACACACACACACACACACAAAACACCGGTATCACTCCTTCAGCGCTCTGAATGATTTCGCTCTCAGCTGAGCCACATCACAGGCGAGGAAGGAGTGTGCCCCTCCATCAAAGAGCTCTTTAAATGAAATCATGTCCTCTGATGATTCAAAGCAAATATTTCCCTGGCACACTCCGACTGAATGTGCTCCTCTGAAGAGCAGGCCTTCAAGTGAGCGAGGGCGCTACTTTTACGCTTTGAGCGACGCTCGGTGGGGGCGACGTGTCGGGGGGGTTGTAAACGGTGTGGAAATGAAAATGGATCTCGGCTACTTGCACCCAATTTTTCAGGAGTGTAGTTTAATCTGAATGTGGACCACACAGAAGTTTCCTCACAATGTGATAGCTTTACAAAAAGATCCCGAAGGAAAAAGAGAACGCTTTGTCGTACAAAGCGACATGAAGAAGAAAATTAGATGAGAAGAACAATAACTTATGTTGAGTGACACTGTCTTGAAGCATGTAACAGCCCAGCTAGCAGAAGAAAATGTTGTTATTGTGCGTTTATACAAGCCAGGGCTACGTTACATTTGTGTGTTTCATACGTATCATATTAATGTTTCCAAAGCCAAGCAGCAGATCACTGTTATATGACACGTGACATTTCCAGCTGTGTTTGTGGCGACAAATCTGGGTATTTTTAAGGCAATGTCGGGAAATTTTAAGTGGTGTTTGTGGAGACAACAACCGAATATTTTTAAGGCAATGTCGGGGAATTTCCAGTGATCTTTGTGGCACCAACAACCCTTTATGTTTTTTGAGGCGAGGTTGGCACATTTCTAGCTGTGCTTGTGGAGACAACAGTGCAATTTTGTTTTAGGAAAGTTGGCATATTTCAAGTGGTGTTTACAGCGACAACTGGATAAATTTAAGGCAGTGTCAGGAAATTTCCAGCTGTGCTTGTGGCATCAAAACCTGGTATTTTTAAGGCAACGTTGACAAATTTGAAGTGATGTTTGCAGCGACAACAACCAAATATTTTTAAGGCAATGTCAGGAAATTTCCAGTGTTGTTTATGGCACCAACAACCCTTTATTTTTTGAGGCGAGGTTGGCACATTTCTAGCTGTGTTGGTGGAGACGAGAGCCCAATTTTTTGGGGGGGAAAGTTGGCACATTTCAAGTGGTGTTTGTGGGGACAAATCTGGGTATTTTTAAGGCAACGTCGGGAAATTTCCAATGTTGTTTGTGGCACCAACAACCCTTTATTTTTTGAGGCAATGCTGGCATATTTGTAGCTGTGTTTGTGGTGACAATAACCAGGAATTTTTCAAGGAATGTTGGCAAATTTCTAGCTGTGATTTTGTAGTGAACAATGCGGGTTTTTTTCAGGAAAGTTGGCACATTTCCAGCGGTCTTTGTGGCGACAACAACAGGGTATTTTTTAAGGCACTATTGGCAAATTTGTATTGTTGTTTGTGGCAACAACAACCAGGCGTCTTTAAGGCAACATCTGTGCATTTCCAGCCGTGTTTCTGGTGAATACAACATAAATGTTTTTCAGGGAAAGTTGTCACATTTCCAGCAGTCTTTGTGGCGACAACAACAGGGTAATTTTTAAGGCACTGTCGGCAAATTTGTGGCAACAACTAGGCATTCTCAAGGCAATGCTGGTACATTTCTAGCTGTGTTTGTGTAGACAACAACCGGGAATCTTTCAAGGAAAGTTGGCACATTTCCAGCGGTCTTAATGGCGACATCAATTGGGTATTTTTTAAGGCACCGTTGGCAAATTTCTAGCTTTGTTTGTGGCAACAACAACTGGCCATTTTCAAGGCAATGCTGGTACATTTCCAGCTGTGTTTGTGGCGACATCAGCAGGGTATTTTTAAGGCACTGTCTGAAAATTTGCAACATTTTTTTTTCCTGGCAACATCAACCAGGTATTTTTTAAGGCAGCGTTGCTGCACTTCCAGCGGTGTTTGTGGTGACAACAACCAAATATTTTTAAGGCAATGCTGGCAAATTTCCAGCGTTTTTTGTGACAACAACGGGGTACTTTTTAAGACGACGTCAGCACATTTCCAGCTGTGTTTGTGGGGGCAACAAAAGAGTATTTCAAGGCAATACTGGCATATTTTCAGTGGTGTTTGTGTCAAGAGCAACCACATATTTTTTAAAGCAACATTAGCATTTCCAGTGGTGTTTGTGGCAACAATAAACGGATATTCTTTCATGTGAGGCTCGCACATTTTCAGCGGTGGTTGTGGTGATCAGTCAACAATCAGGTAATTTTTAAGATGACATGAGCGTCTTTCCAGCTGTGTTTGTGTCAAGAACAACCAGATATTTTGTAGAGCAACATCAGCACATTTCCAGCAGCGGTTGTGTTGACAGCAACCGGGTATTTTCTGGGTGACGCCTGCACATTATAGCAGTGGTTTTGGCGACAATACCTAGCATTTTAAAACAAAACATGATCTGTCCCAACCATAATTAAGTGGATTTGGGCCTTAAACTAACCACAATTTAACATGAGCGTTGTCACATGAAATTGAAAACTGAAATAGAAGAGAATAAAACGTGAAAACATATTTGGTACATAAGAAATGTGCAAATGTGTCCATGTTTTACTGAAAGGAACAATGCCAACATTTATTCTGGTAATTAGGTTACACATGATGTGCAATTTACATCTAGGTTGCATCCAGAAGTCTTGTGACCTGCAAATCACCATGTCAGTGCTTACTTGCTCACGGAGAAGTTCAAAGTTGCCGAGCAGCAACACCACAGCAACACCAGCAGTAAAAGACACCATCATCCTCATGCACTTCCTTCAAATCTGTGGATTTCTGAGGTTCAACCCACTCCTGCGTCAACAGCAAACCCAAGTGTCACATCATTTCCATCAGCTGAGTCTGTTGTGACACTTTCCATTCCCAATTTGCGACAAAACGTTGCAACACTGCCTTCTCCATCAACGTACCAACCTGCTAATAATTTCATTTTCTGCTCGGGTATGTCCAAATTGAATTAATCCAGTGTCGAGGTGCAGTATCCACCTTACACCTCGCCACCGCCCCCCTCCTTCCTCCTTTATCGCCTTCCTCCTCTCAGCAACAGATTGTAAAATCTGTTGACAGCCTTGACAGGCTCGCTAAGAAAGCGGAGTTCATTATCGAAGTCATCGCCTGGTCCTTAAAGGTTATTCACTCCCCTTCTCGGAGACAGAGCCCTGTCCTCAAAGTGACATGTTAATGGTTAATGTTGCACGCCATACCGTGAAGAAGAGGGGAGTCTGGGGGGATGGGGAGGGAGCACACTTGCAAAAGATGCGGTGTGAAATAATTCCGGACATGTTTGGGAAATGTTGTTGCCTAATGACACCAGCAGGAGAGGAGGGGATGGGAGTAGCATCGGATGCCTCCTGTCAGATGTGTCACTCATGCCTTTATGTGTCCGACGATTGGATTTTTCTTTTATGCACATCACAGTGTTTCTCTCTTATTAGAGCAGGCATAAGGAAACACACAAGGGTGAATCTGGAGAAAAGGTGCATGTGGTAAATTAGCATCTTCCTCTGCTTGGACTGGAGTTAAATTTGAAATCCTGAGCACATGTAGGTGCTTTCATGATGAGCGAACGGCCTCCGCTGGGGCAGTTTCTCCAACTTTCACATGAGAAAAGTGAGAGGACACTAAACTTCCTCATAATGAATGAACGCCTCACATCCACTTTAGAGGAACATCCTTTTCTCATTATATTGCAATAAATTCAACTGGATGTGGCCTATATTTAGTGTGCTCCTGATCTCGGCCCAGAGATATGCGCCTCCTAACTCATGATTCCTCCCTCATCTTCGTTTTGGCACCGCACTACATTCGCCCTAAGACAAATCTTTTCCTTCGCGAAAATGAGAATTCTTCTTTCTCCAAATCATGGCATCAGACAGCGGGGGCTGTTGGCTTATGCTGCCGATAAGCTTAGGTGGAAGAATGGACATTTTGACTCACAGCTTTTGGGTTGGATTTGATACAGGGCAGCATTTGGGATGATGTCTGAATGATGGCAGCTGCAATTAAGTGCAGCAACTGCAGAACGGAGATCTGCCTGGCGAGGGACGGGTGATGAAAGTCAAAATCACAGCACGGCCTTCAGACACAGACATCGAGTACAAAGATAAAATCTTTTTGCAAGAACTTGCCCACACCTTTGTGTCTTGTTTGCACTCTCCCATCTGAGGAAGTGTCTCTCAGCTGTGCTATCAGATCAGTTTGGATGTTCTTCAACATTGAAGCACAGCTGAATTAGCTCAGCCTCCCTCGGTGTTCTCAGGAAACTGGTGACATACACGTCCTCCTCCATGCGAGGTTACCGCGACCTGAGTTGATCCCGTGCCATCATTTGGCTCGACATGTCCGGCAGGGCTGTCAACATGCAAATGCAGGTGTCTGCTCTTCTGTGTGATGGCTCACTGTACCTCTTTTTTCCTTCTTTTCTTTTCTTCGTTTCTTGTCGGCACTTCTTGTGGAAAATCTGAATTATTGCACTGTACTATAAATGAAATTGCATTTAAAGAGTCTAGAAAGTGGTTGAGCTGGCAATATTCTATATTTTTGTTCACATAAGGAGCAACAATATGTCAACAAATTCTATAAACAGACCAAAACTAACAACACTTGGAGGCCCAGACACACCGAAGTGACATCAAGAACAAGTGGCGCCTCATGTCGCCTTTGTCTCGGCCAAAAAGTTGCACATAAAGACATTGCAGTCTGCAGCCGATGCCCAACTGTCAGAGGAAATAACTCTCCACACCAGCAGGTGGCGGTAGTCTGTATTCATCATTTAAAAAGGGAAGCAGGACGAAATCAAGATGCTAGTTAGCCAGTTAGCACATTAACAACACAAACTGATGTTGAAAGAACAAAAGATTTTTTGTGCGTACAAACAACTACGAACCATTTTCGCCAAGGAGCTGAGTAGCTAAAACAATAAGTCGTCCCTTCAGTTTCTCGTGGACTGAGCTGAACTATTTTCGCTATTTTCGGCTACGTACGGTCGTGATTATTAGAATATAATCAACTTTGAATCATCAACCTGGTCTCGCTCCGAAGTCGTCAAAATCCGGGGCTTGGTCGGTGACTCCCGGCGTCAGACACAGGTGAAAGAAGCCATCCTTTCACTTCGGCGTGATACGCAGCTGGTTGCTACTATTGTTTAACGCTGACTGCCAGTGTCAATGGGAAACAAGGCGGGGCAACAACAAAAGTTTAGGTCACGGACGTCCAAGTAGGGCATGTGGGAGGGGTGTTGTCTGGGTCCGTGGACTTTCACCCGGGAAGCCGGTGTTCTCTTCCTGTATAGCCAGATCTGTACTTTTTTCCGAAACCCAACCACATGCTTTTGTTGCCTCCATATAGTGCTTTTATTTTGAAAGAGACTGTATGCAAACTGTACATTTCCTGTGAAAACTGAAGTGTGTTTTGAAAAGAGACAATCCATGTAACAGGCGGAAGTTGACACGGCGAACGTCAACAACCAACACACCCAGGGTACCTTGGACGTCGTATCTCAACGTGAAAAGTCCATGACCGAACGACAATATGTGACGACAAAGTTTTGAACACATTCACGCATCAATTACAATCCAATTCTTTAATATATGTTATTTTGAACAAGCTAAATTCTGCATATCGACTACTTTTACTTTCAGTACCTAAAGCTGTGGTTCCCAACTGGTGGGTTGCGGTCCAAAAGTGGGTCGCGAACATGTCAACTTACTTGAAGTACAGTGAATTTCTGGAACACAGCTTTTATTTTGAAGTGCTGTTTCCTGCTTTAGAGTGAGTGACGAAAGGACAGCTACTTGACAGGGACCGAAGACGTTGAATATATTAAACCGTGTGGACCTTGGACTAATGACTTGGGAGAAGTCTGGACCCTGCGGTGGGGGTCCGTAGTGATCCAAGTGTCCTGAAGCCCCGACATAAAAAGCTGTTTGGAAAAACGTCATTTGAACTCTGTTTTTAGCCTCATTGTCGGGGCTTCAGGACACTTGGATCACTACGGACGAGCAGTATGGAGATATTTTGTGGTTTCAATTATGTGTTTTTGGACGTTTGAATCTGGGGCGCCGTCAGCCTCCATTAGGTGGAGTTATGTTGCTACCTCCTCTCCCCTTGGATCACTGCAAGTGTTGTGAGTACTCTAAAACTTCCCCTGAGCCTCCCTCGGCATATGGGTGAGTAGATAATGCTAATTCATTTTTACTTTAAGTAAAAATTTGAATGCAGGACCTTTACTTGATGTGGTAGACGATGGGCCAACGTTGACTGACGAACGACTTTCGGCTTGATGTGTTCGGGCCTTTCGTCTGTCTTTACTTTTTGACCTCCTCATCGTCTACCACTCTGAGCCCTAAAGCAATTAATACAACATGAATCTTTCAAAACAGTTTTCAAATAAATAATTTATTGGCTCTGTAATCCTCTAAAACAGTTATTCTATACAATAGCGCGTTGGTCAGGGACTATTTTCTGCGGCAGACTGATACATCATTGATGCTATAGTGACAACAGCAGGACGGTATACGTAAGATTGAGTCAACATGGAACTACAGTGTGTGTGTGTTCATGGTAATGAAGGAACATGTCAGCCGGTGCAACAGTGTGACTCATTAATGTGTTTTTGGACGATGCTGCAGCTCTACGGCTTTATCAGGCTGTGGATACACACACAATACCACGACTGGCCCCGCTCTCCTCATGGGACTTGTTGAAAGTAAGAGAAACATGGAGAATGACCAGGCTTATCCTTTAAACGAAAACAAATGTCAACTCTATAAAGTAAATTAAAACCAGTAACATCGGTTATTTAACCTAATTTGAATCTGCAAGAGATCTACGGTTTCACTGCCAGTGACAGTTTGTGGATTTATGTTTTCGCAGTGCCATTTTCATGATAAAAAAAAAAAACACTTTCCAGGGTGGAAAATCCTCTAAAACAGCATCTCGACTATTATGAGCCTAATGAACTTCTTTTATGGTCAGGAACTCTTTAAATCAGGGTGAGGCAGGATTCACTGCAGGTTTTACAGACTGACACCGATGACGTTAGTTGAGTAGGATCACTTAATCACCTCCGCCGTATCAGCGCTGAACATCGCTCGCTGGCAAATATTTGATTTTGATTAAAAAGCCAATATTGGCGAAGCGCACAGAGAAGAAAAGGAGAGCGATGTCCCTGCTGAGACTCAAAAACAATCCTCACATATGCAGCCCCACAAAAGAAGACCAAAACAATATTCGGTTCCCACAGCATTTATTCATCCTGTTATACATCAGAAAGTTGTCATCAACATTTCCTAGATATAAATCTGTGCCAGGATCAGAGAGGAGAGGAGGAGGAGAGGCTTAGAAGCAGAGCGCTCTTAAATCTAACAAAATCTAACACTTGAATCGTGGTCGTTCTGGCAGCCTGGGGGCACAGCGGCGGGCTCCAGGCGTCAAGGCGCCACCTCAAATTCTCTGCTGTGGTCGGGTACAGTCTCTCCCCACATGGCACTCATTTCTGGCTGCAGAGCTCCAGCGTGAGAGCCTTCCTCCTTTCCAGCGGTAAGGAGATGCCTGAACAATTACGTTGGTAATTAGGGAGGGTGGATCTCCGCTCTGGCACGGCCAAACCGAACGAGGGCCCACGCCAGTGATCAAATGACGTGCATTTTCAGAGCTGCGAGGACAGGGCCCTGCCACGGATGAAATGAATAATTTACAGCTGGGGCAGAATTTGTGTTAACTGCAGCACACTTCTGTAGAATTGCTGGGGAAAAGCAGACCAAACAACTTGAAAGGAAGCAGAAGAAAAGAATAGCGCGGCGCCAAAGATCATCAAAAGCCGAGATAGAAGTGACACGACTCACACCCACTCCCATTGTGGGGTTCAAAAAGATTTTTGTCTTTGCTCGGCTTTTTTTTTTTTGTGTGTCTTTTATTTGTTTCTTATTTGGGGAGGCAATATCTTGTCATTAAAGCAATTTTTCTGCGGCTTTGGCTGAAGCGTCGGCGTCGGGCAGACAAAAAGCTTTGGTGATAAGCTAGCTTAAATGACAGATTGCGTCTTTATTGTGCACATTTCATTATTAGCTCATATTTTCCCTGCCGTTGCATGAGGAGGTCGGACCCGTAAACCGTGAACCAGACAGGCTGACGGCCTTTCATGCTGCAGAAATGAGATTCTGTTGACCTTCCCGCTGCCCGTCTAACAGCACAGACAAAAATCAAGACACGATCTCGTGATTTACGCCGCTGAAACACTTCCTGTTTCCCATATCTCCCCTCCATACATGCTATTATTTTCTCACAGACATCAAAAATCTGTGAAGTTTCCGTCGAGGTGTTTTTTTATTAGATAATTTAATGCATCAGAGGCCTTTTTCACCGCTCTGACTCAGAGGAAGGGAAATGATGTGATGTTAAATATAATGAATTTCTCTGATGTTTGCTTGCAGATTACATTTTAAGGAAGTTTCTTTGTTCCAATTGGCTTCTAATCTGCCTGAAATTCACGCACTGAAACAAAATCCCCTCTCACTCTCCGCAGCTTTTGTGTTTATTTCTCCTCCTGCCACTTCCAGTTACTTCTAATGCAGCATTCACTTGTAATGGAGCTGATCTCCAGGCTTATTCTTGTGTTGCTTTCAGGGTATCTGGACACAGAGTGTCAGCTAAACGCCTGAAATGTAAATGCAAAATGAAACAATTTTGCTCCCTTTTCACCCCTCGTCTCTTTGATCCCCTTCACAACTTAGGAGACGTGCAACTTTGATCTTGACCCATTTCCTCCTAACAGCTTCTTTGTGGCGTTGGTGCTGCAGCAGCGAGACGTGTCACCACGCAGACATTCACAGACATTTCAGGAAGCCACTGGACAATGCGATGTGCGTTTGCGTGACCGCGGAAGCCACGAACTGCCCAATTATTTTGCCCTCGCTCGCGGTTTCACCTAAAATAAACAAGACACTGATGCCCGTCTCACATTAGAGCGATGTTCCTCTAATGCCTCCTTTGTCAAACCTCAGATTTATCTGCTGTGCTTGACAGAATACGAGGTGATTTCTTTGACAACACTCTTGCGTTTAACCCTGAGGTTTCACTGTGGATTCAAACTCACGTGAGGCACCACTGACCTAAAAAGATGCCTCCCTGCTAAATGGTGCGGCGGTAACACACCTGCAGTGTGGCACCTGTGACCTGCAGTGTGTCACCCTTTTATTTTTTCCTCTTTGCGCAGATGAAGAGGGAATTGTGGCCTATTTCTTTGGAGAATAACCTCTTTATTTGCAATTAATCCACACTCCTCTGAGCTCTGCCTTCAATTTAGTCGAAGAAGACATAGAAGGCTATAGTTACTTAACCTCCGGGCCTTTGAAAAAAAAGCCACAGACACATGAACTCAACCTAGATTTGTCGACTGACACCGCCGTGATGCGGGGAGCAATCTTCCAAGTTCGAAGTAATAAAATGGCACAATTAAGCCATTTATGTGATTCCATAAAGTGACGTCTTCCCTAATGAATCTGTTGACATGCGGATATTTGAAACAGAAACTGGGAAACTGCACAAGCTATATTTGCACTTATACATCACGCAGATTGATCACAGTTTAGGTGTGTGCCAAGTGTGACTGCACCTTGTTAAAGCCGGGGAAATGTGAGAACTCCATAGAAGTTGCTGCAATTAACCTCATCAGTCAGTCCGTCATCTTGATCTGTGTCACACCTTCTGCACAGGTTAGTGCTCTTTAACGTGCCGCACAGGTGACTGACACGTACGTTTGACTGGTGAGAGAGCGTTTAAACAGTGGGAGACGAATGCACGCAAAAAACGAAGAGAGTAAAAGAGAAAAGCGTACCCACAATACAGCGTTTACGAGGTTGCATTCCTGGCTGGATCGCATTACAACTGCAGCTTTTGCATGCATATGAATGTGGTCAGTGTCTCCCTGCGCCTCCAGACCGATGAGACACATCACTGCCGCTCTGCACAATAACTTATTAAATGTAGTTCTTGCATAAAAGTGAAAATCTCTTTATTTCTTTAACACTTTGTGTCTAAACAACCTCCTCTAGGCCTCTTTCACACTGGACGAAAAACCCCACAAACATCTGGTTTGTGTACGAATGGGAAAGGTTACAATCGGACGTCACTCCAGGGACAAATGACTCTGCAGTAGTCGGGTGTTTATCAGCTCCAGCTTTGATTGGCTTCAATCAGCAGTTATGGAACTAAACCTTTGATCGGGCCCAAAACATCAGGCCTCATCCAACACAAACCCACTCAGTTTCTGTCCAAGCCCGACCGGAACCTGACCCACGGCAGCAGTTTGAGTTGAACCCAATTAAAACCTCAAATTTCTACCATAAAAGATAATATTATATGTCACATATTACCCTGTATTTTTTAAATAATAACCTCTTCTTCTCTTCCTGCTGTTATTTCAATAGTCCGTCTCGAGCACGACAGGTTCGGCAGAGCGGGCAGTGCCTTTTGGTGCGTCTGGTGCCATCTCTACCATTGCCAGGGAGACAGAAGCACACACTCTGCCAACCAAGACACCTTGCAGCCCCTCTTAGTCTCTGTCTCTATCTTGTTTTCCGTCTCGTCTTCCGTGGTTCTCCAATTTATCGTTCTGCAATTTACACATGAAACTGCCAAATTCATGAAAAAAGAAAACCCTGATTCAAGCCCGGAGTAATAATGAGATATTACTACCTGGCCTGGCCCGAACCCAGAGAGTTGGATCAGGTCGGGCAGAGAATCAGAGCTCAAGACGGACCCGCTAATTTTATTTTTTTCAAGATTATTTCTTTGGGCTTTTTACCTTTAATGGAAAAGACAGATTGAAATGGGGTGAGAGAGAGAGTGGGGGTTGACATGCAGCAAAGGGTTGCAAGCCGGAGTCAAACTTGCGACCACTGCAGCAAGGCATTGCCTCNAAAAAAGAAAACCCTGATTCAAGCCCGGAGTAATAATGAGATATTAACAAGACAGAGTTGGGTCAGGTCAGGCTCGGGCAGAGAATCAGAGCTCAAGATGGACCCACTAATTTTAGCCCTTTTGCCAACTAGTACCTTCAGTTTTCGTCCAAACACCAAGTTTCGGAGAAAGACTGAACAAGTAAGAGATATAAAGAAGACGTAACCACCGTAACATTTTGACTGACCTCCATGCTGCCTGTCTGAGAGGTCAAATGCAGCATACCAGAAAAAAAAAAAAAACCTAGAGAGGCATACCCGTGTGCCTCGGAGTCGTGCACACGGATGTGGTCTATGGGCAATCGGAAAGCGGTCTATCGTCCATTTTAAACAGGTATTCCCGTGTTTAATAAGCTGGCATATTCACGCTATGTCAATTAAAAATCCACAGAACACTGTCTTTGAGTTCAGTTAAAGGAGATTCAAGGAATATTGGACTTGCTCATTTTCGCCCCTTTGTCGGCTAGCCACAAAATAACGTCAGTGTCCGTCCGAGCAGCGCTCACACTTTGTTCCGAATTTAATCGGCACCAATTGTCGGAGAAAGTCTGAACAAGTAAGACAAGTAACCTGTGAAGTCGAACTCGACACACCAAAAAAATAAATAAGAACACAAAGGCATACCCGTCTGCCTCAGAGTCGTGCACACAGCTGTGGTCTATGGGCAATCAGAAAGCGGTCTTTTTATTTTGGTGGCTCTTTTTTTCGTTATGCATGAATATGTCAATTAAAAATCCATAGAACACTGTCTTTGAGTTCAGTTAAAGGAGATCCAGGGAATAATGAGATGTTAACAACCCCAGCCTGGTCCGAACCCGGCGGGTCAGGACAGCGAATCTGAGCTCTCGATGGAAGTATAACACCCGAGTGGACTCATTTTAGCCCCTTTGTTGGCTAGCCACAAAACACAATCAGTGTCCGTCCAAGCAGCGCTCAAACTTCGTTCCAAATTTAGTTGGCACCAACTGTCAGAGAAAGACTGAACAAGGAAAAAACCCTAGAGAGTCATACCCGTCTACCTCGGAGTCTTGCACACAGCTGTGGTCTATGGGCAATCGGAAAGCGGTCTATCGTCCATTTTAAGCAGGTATTTCCACGTTAAATATTCATGCTTATTTTGGTGGCTATCTTTTTTTTATTATGCATGAATATGTCAATTAAAAATCCATAGAAAACTGTCTTTGAGTTCAGTTAAAGGAGATCCAGATAAAGAATGTCGGTTTCGTAACAGTATATAAAACAAAAACAGCTCCTTGTAAAATGTAAAATGTAGGATTGTAGTTATGAACAAATGCAAACGAAAGTGGGAGTTCTGCTTCTAAAATGCCAATTTTTATTTATTGATTTATTTATTTTTAATGTTTCTAATGTTTCAAAATGAACAGCTCAGTAACAGTTTTCCAGGACGTAGCCACTATCTTTGGTTTCACCTGGATGTACAGAAATTGGGAGGCGCATGGAACATCCCCTAAACCCAACAGGAAGTCAGCCATTTTGAATTTACTGTGCAGTTTTTGTGCATTAATTTGTATCTATTTGTTTTTAATGTTTTAAAATGAACATCGTAACTTTTTGTACAAAGCAGGAATTACGTACGTGCATACAAAATCCCAAAGCCTTGTCACGAACAATTCAGTACAAGCACCTATGTTGCCACACCTCCAGTTTTTGGTGTGGTATCAGTGACACTTTTGGCAGGGCGAGTGTTCTTGGACCCGTCACTATAGGATGTAAACTCTATACAATACTCCTCATGTCTGCTGTAACTCATATCTTACAATAATAACAGATTAGGGAAAGTAGCTGTAAGTGGAGGGCGTTACTTTCAGTCCTGTGTGATGCGATCATCCCAGCAGCCTGAGCGTTTGTGTTTGTGTGTGTTAGTGCATTGGAAGAACGCCTTCCCCTGGAGATATTCAAATTCCTGCGAGAGTGCAGGAGACTGATGGGTGGTGATGACAGTTTAAACAATCCGGGCTGTTCTCCAAATTGATTAACATCAGTCTTGTGTGTGTGTGTGTGTGTGTGTGTGTGTTGGTGTGGGGGTGGAGTAATATAAACAGCTACTGAAGTAATAAACCACCAATTGTACTTCAGTGCAGCGATAATTACAATAACCTATAAATTGAATTTAATTGACTTGGTGTTGCTTAAAAAAACGCGGTTGATTGGACACAGTCTGCAGCCTCGTGGAAATGTGCTGGACGGAGAGACGGCGGTAAGAAGTTACACAGCTTCAGGCAAAACAAACACTTGTTTTTTTTTCAGGAATAAACACACTGTTTTCATATAATCTGTGAGAGACCAGTGTGCTGCTTTTGGCATATAATCACAAAAATGAAATCATGTGCACTTTCCAAGCCTGCGAAGATAAACGAGGCAGTTTTCCTCTCGGATTTCTTGAAGGAACCTCGCGTATGCATCTCACTTTGCCACATTTTCTGCTGCCCCCCCACCCCACCACCACCCCAACACTCTCTCTTTTTTTTACCTCAGAAACTCCACTAAAATATTCAGGAGCATCCTCCAGCCGCCATATTTCCACTTTTATTGTGCATGATATAAAGAGGAGCAATTATTTGATTCCAGAGTTATGAAAACATGTATGTTATGAGAAAACAAGCAAGTTAAGCTTTAATTGGTGCCATTTTTCACGGCGCTGGCAAGGTACTTACCTCTTTGGCACCTTTTTCCCCCTCGTAAAATTGCACATTCATATTCCTGAATGGAGATGGAAATTTAATTTTGCTTTATTCTGCCATAATTGGGATGCATGGTGTGTACCTGCAAACTGGAAGACATTCCATAAACATCCCCGACTCATTTATTTGATTCGCATGCGGCTATATTGCTTTCAGTAATAGCACTCGTAATGTGGAAGAATCCTTTCAATTAATACAGTAAATTCTGGCGCTAATACAGTTTACTCTGGGTTAACTTTTCCCTAACTTAAGAAGATATAGTGCATGTAGAGGCAGAATGTGCTGTGGGATTTGGTTCATCTGCTGCCAATAAGAAAACATAAACAGAATATAAACACACAGCTCCTCTGGTAAATATCATATTTCAGATGACTGTTTAGTTTTCGGTGAAAGAAAACCCTTCGTCATGTCTTTATCATTATGTCGGGCTGACTTTAACTTGTTTGTCTTTCTCTCAAAACAAGTCAACTGCAAGACCAAATCCAGTCACGTCGAAACCGAGTAATCGAGACACAAACCAGAGCAAATCGAGTCATACTCGAGGCCAAATTTGGCAGTGACTGTACATGTTTTCCAAGTGGAGAATTGATGCTCAAGTTAAATTAGGGATAAGGCTCATTTGTCTGTGGTGTCGTAACAAACTCTTTCTCAACACTGTATTGAACTGTCATGGCAACAATTTGAGGAAACTGCTGCGGGTTCCATGAATCAAACTTTATTGACGCTTTGAAGGCGCTAATAACACACTAGACTTGATTAGATGTCCAATTTATTGACCTCGGAATCCAGATAAATACATTCTTCAAGCACCACAATGAATGACGCAGTTTACTGAGTCGCAGACAATCATTTGTATAGAGCCCCTTCAGCCTCGATGATAATTAATTCAGCATCAAATGAATCATTGCATTACATTTGTAATAGCTGTTGTCACAACAGCCCTAAATATTTACCCAAGACGAGACAGACATTGAATTAAGATTTAATCATGAATTACTCTCAAGTGTGGTGACACTTCTGTCAGACATTTTGTGGATAAAATTCTTGTTTTCCACATGTGGGTCTCAGAAAAGTCTGAAAATAAATAGTTTTTATTTTATATGTGATAGGGATGCACTGATACCGGTGTTTAAAATAATAATTTGACCTATAGCCCATTCTGATATGGAAGATACTATTGAAATTGAATTGGAGGATTTCTACTTCGTCATCGTCTTCTACCTCTTCATCTTATTCTTCCTACAAATTAATCACATTTTTGAGGGGCCCCATGTGCTCAAAAACTCATGAAACTTTGCACATGCATCAGAGCCGGCGGAAAATTTGATATTTTATGGGTCTCATGCTCAGGAGTTTGGTAACAGCTCACTAACAGTTTTCTAGGAAGTAGCCCCCATCTTTGGGGGAAATTGGGAGGTGCATGGAACATCCCAAGATGTGCAAAAAAGTCTGAAAAGTCAACAGGAAGTCAGCCATTTTGAATTTACTGCACAGTTTTTGTGCTTTTTTTTTTGCCATTTACTTGGGTCGGACTTTAACAAACTCCTCCAACAGATTTAACATGATTGACTTCAAATTTTGTCTGTACCATCTAAAGACCTTCGACATGAAAAGTTATTGAAAGCTTGAGCTCTGCTTGAACAAAACTGATGTTACACAGCAGAAAAACAGCCACTGCCATCAGTAAAAGTCATCTTATTTGCCAAAAGTCCAAGGGCAGTCAAAAAAGTAAGTAAAGTTCGTCCCCATCATCACTGGTTTCTTTATTCTAAATGTTCTTTAAGACTTTGTCTGTGTTTTATTTTTAAAAAATCTGTTTTGCCGACTTTATTTCTTTTTTTAAAAATGATTTCAAGCCCAAAATGTCTCTACATACTTTGTGACAGCTGATGACAAAGCTATAATTGGGGGAAGACACCCCAAGTGAATAGGGTCAAACTTTTAACTAATAGATACCACCAAGAAACTTCCCCAGTTGATTACTTACATAAAGACAATTATTTTTTGGTGTTACAAGTTTCGTGAATTTTTTTGTATGAATATGCAAATGAGGCATTATGTAATTTAATATCCACAGATTTGCCTCGATTTCCAGAACAAAATTCTGAACACTAGATAAAGCCTGGCTCGAAATTCTTGTTTCATGTTGTTGACACATCAGGTTTTTACAGAGAAGATACTGTCAATGACTATATTAAAAAACAAAAACAAACAAACAAAAAAAAGAAAAAAAAAGAAAAACATAAATTTAGCCATGTTTTCAGGAATAAAAATCTCTATAAATCAGGCTATGAATGATATATGAAGAAACCTTTTCTTTAAAACCCTTGAGGATATAGACAGGAGTAAAACTGGAAAATTTGGTGTGTTTAAGTGTTTCTGAAATGGAAATTTTTGACTCAGAGTATGAGACAAAATCTAATATCGAGAAAATGGCCATTGAATATTTGTATTGAAAACATCCATAGGCCTACATTTATTTATTTATTTGCCAAAAAATGAGACACTACACTAAAAATCTGACTAATAGATATCTCCATGAAACATACCCAGATGATTACTTACATGAAAACATTTTTATGTATTACAATTTTGTGACATTTTATGTTTAGATATGCTAATGAGACATCATCTAATTAAATATGCACAAATTTGCATAGATTTCAAGAACAAAAATCTAAACATTGGATAAAGCCAGATTCAAGATTCTTGTTTCATTTTGTTGACATTTCAGAGTCAAAGGTTTTTACAAAGGACATTCAAGATATCTCTGTATCACTAGATAAATCAGAAAATACTGTCAACAGCCATATCTGCTGTATTAAAAAAAGAGAGAAAATCAATTTGTTTTTAGGAATAAAAAGCTCTATAAATCAGGCTATGAATGATATATGAACAAACCTTTTCTTTAAAACCCTTGAGGATATAGACAGGAGTAAAACTGGAAAATTTGGCGTGTTTAAGTGTTTCTGAAATGGAAATGTTTGACTCAGAGTTTGAGAAAAAGAACTTGTTTTGATAGCCATTTAAGATATGTATTGAAAATACCCATACATATTTTTTTTGCCAAAACATGAGACACTACACTAAAAAACTATATCTATATCTATCTATATATATATATATATAACTAATAGATATCTCCATGAAACATACCCGGTTGATTACTTACATGAAGACATTTTATGTATTGCAAGTTTTGTGACATTTTATGCTAATGAGACATTATCTCGTTATATATGCACAGATTTGCATAGACTTCCAGAACAAAATTCTCAACATTGGATTCATCCAGGTTCAAAATTCTTAATTCCTGTTGTTGACACATCATAGTCATAAGTTTTTACAGAGGAAATTTGGGATATCTCTTTGTATCACCCCATAAATCTAAATAAATGAATAAAGAAAACACATTTTTACAATTTTCAGTATGTTTTTAGGAATAAAAAGTTAGATAAATCAGGTTATGAATGATTTATGAACAAAACTCTCTAAAAAAAACCCTCAAGATAAAGATAGGAGTAAAACTGGAAAATTTGGTGTATATAAGTGCTACTGAAATTTAATTTTTTTGGCTGAGAGTATGAGAAAAAAACTTATATTTGAAAATATGTATTGTTAAATTCCATACATTTTTAGACAGAAAACAATAAAACTTTTGGGTGAAATTTTAACTGATAAGTATCACCATGAAATTTCCCCAGTTGATTATTTACATTAAGATTTGTTTTATTATCACAAGTTTTATAAAATGTTATGTTTAAATATGCAAATGAGGCATTACCTAATTAAATATGTGCTTTTTTCATACATTTCCAGAGCATAAATGTGTGTGTTGGATGGTTTCTTTCCACAGTCTTAAAGAAGATATGTTATAGACACAAAATAGCCCAAAATTACAAACTTGACAACTTTCCAGAGTCGTCATGTTTTAGATTCTTCTGGCCGTGGCTTTAAATTCAGTTTCAGCACAAACTAAAGTCTATAAGAAGTTTTAAAGCAGCTTCTCTAAGACCCTGCTCCGATCTCTTTCCAGAAAGAAAATCCCCAGTCGTGTATGTGTTTTAGATTTTGAAACACTACTGTTCTGAGTCAAAACCTTTTAAGCAAATAACTGCTGAGCTGCGCAGAGAGAGAAGAGAGCAGTACAGATATGCTGTTAGAGGAACGAGTATCATTGCATGCTGATGTATTTCCACGGAGAATTCCCTGAGAGGAGGTTTCATTCTTGCGGGAACTCCGAGCATTCCCGAGGGATTTATTGTGTGAAATGCGGCCGCTTCGTCCTGATGTTCCCTCTGGACTCCAACCAGGAAGTCAGTTTGTACACAGAGAGATGCTGCTTGTTTGCGTGTGTTTAGGCATGCAAACACACACATATGCAATCAATCATGCACATACTGTAAAGAGAGCATACATGTCACATGGAGGGAATGCAGATGTGCAGATGCAGCAGATTTTCGATATATTCATCACTTTTTTAGTTTCAGGTGAAAATCTGCTTAAAACTTTAATTTCTCGATGTCATTTCTGTCGCATATCCTCGTGGCTGGCTGTTGGCACTGATTAGAAAACATAAAATCTGTCCTATATTTGAGTGGGAGTGAAAAAAAAACCTGATTTCGTGAAGTGGCTACGACAAACATGAGGTGTGTGACGACTGCATGTCACAATCGCCGAACCCCCCCCCCCCTGAGCAGCAAAGTAAACCATTTAGGGTAAAATATCTCTGTGCTCTTTCCTTTGATTAGCGAGTCTTTGAAATGGTATAATGCTGTGATTATGTGAAAGGCTCTGCGAGCATGTGGTTGGAGCTGAATATTTTCTCTGGGACACAGGGGGAAATGAAGAAAATGGGAGAGCGAATGAGAGAGATAAAGTCAGGCAAGGAGAAGGAGGAGGACTATTACAAGAAGAGAGCAAGCCCTCTTTGTACAGACATTGCGACGCCAGATGGCTTCTTCTAATAAATATTCAACCTTAACTCAGTTCCCATGTAACTTCTCTTTCTCTCTGCCTCTCGTTTTTGTACGGCTGCCAGCACACCCACACGTTTCTGGGCCAGCGAAATGATTACAGTAAAGCAAACAAAAAGAAAAAGAGGAGGGGAGGCTGGGGGTGTTTGACAGAGGAAACGGGCCGACAGGGTCCTGTATACAGAGAGATAGGGTGGTAGTGTGTGCTGAAAGCTGGCGATTTTTTTTTTCTTCCCTTCTTTTGGGTGGGGGTCTATGTTGTAGAGGGAGAGAAAGAAAGTGAGAGAAGGTGGGAGAAGAGGCGAAGAGGGGGAAAAGTCCTCTGTGGTTGGAGTTGGTGTGATTGTTGGAGACGGAGCAGAGAAAGAGTCTGTTCTCAGGCCTGATTGTTTACCCAGTGGGGAGAAGCTTTTCCAACATCCTCTGAAGTGGCCTGCTTTGGAGAAAATCTTGCGCCGCGTTGTACGATAAGAACGAGGCATGAATTCCTCGGCGGTGATAAAAACGGGCGAACTCCTGCGTCACTGTCACGTTTGATTTTTGAGTTTATATTTTAGGCATTCAGACGTTACTCACCAGCAACTCCTGAGCCGCCGAGATCAGTCTGAGAAAGGCATGTGCCGCAGAAACATGTGTGAATGCTTTAGGAGGAGTAAAAGGTAAAAAGTCACTTGTGATATATCAGGCATTGAGAAATCTCTTGACTTACTTTGACCTCAGAAGTGCCTGTACTTACTGACTCTACATTTCGATGTCTATATAACATTCCGTAAAGGATCATTAGCTATCAAAGATATATTTACTTGACAACAAACACAGGGCTTGAAATTTGTTTTTCAAATTGGCAGGAGGAATTCCGGCCTTAAATGCTTCACACGGAGGCATTTCAGCCCTTTCTCACGCCTCACTCGTCAAATACCACCGCTCATCGGTGATTTCGGTGTCGGACACTGACGCAGAGGCACCTTTCACAGCAGTACAAGAGGGCTGCAACTCACGATTATTTTCACTGTCGACTTCGATTAGTCGACGAATCATTTTATCGAAAAATGTGTTAAGATGTTGAAAAATCTCTCCCAAACCCCAAAATTACGTCATCTAATGTCTTGTTTCGTACTCATGCCAAAGGGTTTGAACGTAAGAAGCTGCAATAAGAGTATTTTGGGGTACTTTTATGTACTTTTCTATGAAAAATGACTCAAACTGATTAGTCGGCTACTAAAATAGTCACCTATTATTTCAATAGTCGATTAGTCATCGATTAGTCGACTAATCCTTGCAGCCCTACAGTGTAATACGCACCAGGTGCATCAATTTTAGACCGAAGTCGTCAAATATCGCTGCTTTATCAGTGGACATTGGCGTCAGACATAGACACATGGAGGCACCCCTCATGCTAGTATGCTGCTAGCAACTACCGTAACATGAAAACCAAGATCCCTTGTCACCATTTTAGTTCATTTTTAGTAACTCTTGTACTTATCTTGCTCCTGTTGTTACTCTATTAAGCACTGGTTTGCGTTTGCTCCTTGAAAACACTTCTTATCTTGTATATTTGAATATTTTGCCAGATATTTAACACTCTATTGGTCCCAGGAAGTGACCCTGACCCGAGGAACCTGCTGGTTGTTTTTGTCGTTACTGGTTGTGAACGTTAAATTGTGGTTACTGTAATTTGAAGCATTCTCTGGCACTAGATGTCCCCTTTGGATAGATAAAGTTCTATTGAATTGACGAAAGTACGAACAGGGAGTTAAGGAGCGGTAGTGGATTGGTCAAACACACCCTGGACTTTCACCAGGAGCCTCCTGTTTGTTTCCTGTTTGAATTTTAAGCCAAACCATGATATTTTTGTTGCCTAAACCTGAGGAAATAAGTGCGAATAAGTGTTGACGAACGTTGTAAGGTTAGTTTGATAAAGACGGTATGCATGTAACGAGCAGAAACTGAACATTTCCGGTGAAAATGGAAGTGTATTTTGAAAAGACACAATGCATGTAACAAAACAGACACAGGAGGGTACCTCGTGCGCCATATTTCGATGTGTGCGGCAACTTTGGGGGTGCTTAAATACACTTCCTGCTACTTTTTCTTACGTCAGTTTGTGTTTGGTCAGTCTTTCATCTGGTGGCTCTCTCTTCTCTCGTTTCCATCCTCTATTCTTTTCCTCTACTGTTTGAGAGATGCCATCGGAGTGATGACGTAAGTTGATGGTTTGTAGCATCGTCTTGTGAAGGCGCAGCACCGTCCATTTTACGAATCAAGCCGCTCATTTCCCCGTAGTCAAGTTCAAGCCACGAATATTTTCTGATGTAACTTTAGACGGCTGCTTCGTCCTAGTAACGCTACTGTTCCGTGTTTGAGGATGCTGAGGATTAACGTTGTAAAGCCGCAACGATTCGTCAATTGATTGATTAGTTGATCAAAAGAAAAAACGACTTTGACAATCAATTGATGGATTCAGTCATTTTTTTTAAGCAAAAACATGTGAGCGTTTGCTGCTTGTCTTTGTCATTTATCATCGTAAATGATGCATGATGTCGTAAATGTGTGATAGTCTTTGGGTTTTGGACTGTTGGTTTGACAAAAGACGCAAGTTGAAGACGTCACTTTGAGCTCTGGAAAATTGCGATGAACATTTTTCACTTTTTTTTTTGACATTTTACAGACTGAAAAATGAATCAATTAATTATGAAAAATAATCGGCAGATTAATCTATAATGACAGTCATCATTAGTTGCAACCCTGTAACATTTTGGCTTAAATTTATTAGGCATTGCTATTAATATGTGCAGAAATTTACCGCATTTCAATCCATAAAATTATGCAAAATACCTGCAATCCTGTGCCGAAATTCAGGCCCTGCAACCATATTATGTATTTATATAGAATTTATTTTGTGATTTTTATCTTTTATTTTTTCGTGTAAAGATGCAGTTAGGTAGGATTATACTGTATGAGTGCAGGTTGGATTGTGAACTGTAATTTTTACCCCAAAGAAGCACTAACATATTAACCATCCTGCATTTCTGCTCAAACCCAGGTGATCTCCTCCAGCTGAGCAGCTCTATCCCACAATCCCTCACTGTTGACCCAGCCCAGGTCCCCCTCCACCACCACCACCACCAACCGCCTCCCTTTGTGTTTTCTTTGCCCGTTGAAAGTGAGGGGAAAACCTATAGCGGAGAGGCAAATAATCTGGAATTAGAAAGTAGATTCTTCAGGCCTAGCAACAGGCCTCATCACCATCTGTTCACCTAAACCGGCCGTGCTGTCACCAGCCGCCGTCTCTGTGCATATTCCATCACCTGCGAGGAGAAGGGGCGAGACGGCGAGCGCCTGACAACTGTCTTAATTTTATTTTTTGTCGACACAAGATGAACTGTCCTTATTAAAAAAACCCAGCGTGCCCACCCGCCCTCCCGCCGCCACCATCACCCTCCGTCACCCCCATTTTTTATACGAATATTCATCGTGCAATATTGCTAGATTAGTCTGCGGAGAATTTGACAAATAAGAGCGGCTTTCACGGGAAAATATTTTGGCACGTTTTTCTTGATGTGAAAATGATTGCATTAAAAAGAGGCGCTTTTTTTTTTTTTTTTGTCACGGCTGGCAGCATTAGTAAGACGAGTGAACGTGTTGCTCAGGAAAACCACAAGTATGATTTCTCTTTTTGGTGATAGACAAGTTGAAATGTGCATCATTAGCTTCTCCGCTGTATAATGACCTTGTAATCACTTCAAATGGCAATCTGGCTCTTGAGGTGTGTGCCACGGTGCCACCATTCACGCAGCTCCCTACCCTTAATTCTTCTCAACAAGAATCATTACTTAATCTCAGCCACCAAACAGCTCTCTCCCGACAATGTCAGCTCATATTGAGGCTGTAATCACTAGACCAAGGCCACCGCGGCGGCTGCCGCCTCGTCCCTGCGGTGCTATCATGGGAAAAGGCAAAACCAGGGCTTATCTCTCAGCGCGCGGATATGACAGGAGAGGAAGAGGGGGACTTTACCGAGTGCTTTGTCTCATATCCTGATTGTGTTCACGCTCCCTCAGTCGCTGGGGTGAACATCTACCTGAAACAAACCAAACAGGTTGGCGCTCGGGGGTCTGGCGGTGTGGAGCGAGGAGAGGGGGGTTCTGGATAAACTCAACTTCCACACGGACAAAGAGGAAGTGGGGGAAAAAAACATTTGAGGCCAGATAATGCCCGCGCTGAGCCCCATTAGGATTGAGGTATTATCCCCTGGTTGACTTTGGCTATGAGAAAATGTGGCCCCCCCCTCCCTTGCTTTGCCGTTTCCCACTCATAACAGACCTGTTGGCCGTCGAGGTTTATCAAGCTCACAAATCTAAACAGGACAGGGGCCCTGACCGGGAGAGGGCCTTGTACACAGGAAGGGCCCTAATTCTCTCTGGATTAGGGAGCAAGTTGCAATTTAGACAGCTGCTTGCTTGTAAAACCCCTGTTTGCCATGTCGATGCTGGCTTTTTATAAAGTGGAATAATGCTTTATTTTTCATTACTCCAAGTCTGGTATTAAGACGACAACTGTGGATGGCCAGTGAAGCTTCATGAGTAAGTAAGAAAGTCAGACTGCACTGTATTGGGTATGTAACAAACAGAACTGTGAGCCAGGAGGCTGTGATGATGTGAAACACTGCTCCCCTGGGCACATATACAAAAGGTTCCAACACCTCTCCTACACAGGTGCAAGACATCCAGACATCAAGAGCAGGATGTCCCTTTGAGGTCATTTTGAGTCTCTTTCTGGTCCACGCGTGGTAATTTGAGCAGCATTTCCCAGGTGAAGTGCCCCTGACACTTTGGGCCCCTGTGCCTCTGCCCGGTAGGCCCGTTCACTAATCCACCCCTGCCTGTGCGCTGCAGGCCGTCATCTATCACATGACCGGAGCAAAGACGGAAGTAAGTCGGTCACGACTTTGATCTCAGCCCCCAGGAAGTGCGCTGGGCTTTGAAGTCAATTCGACATAGTGGCCAAACCGTGTAATTACAACTTCCAGGTCTGTCATGTGGTGCCACTGGGCCCAAGGGACTGTTTTTCATAAACTTACATCAGGAAAGAGAAATCTGTAAATCAGTGGATGTTGTTCTTGATTGTCACAACCCCAGAAATACACGATCCATGTAGTCTGATAACATTTTGAAAGTCTAGAAGAGGTGCAGGATGAAATATTTTCAGCCTGCACCTAACCTAGCGCTAACCACGATAACGCTAATGTGCAGCTTCGACAACGCTAACCACTGCACCGGGTGGGGCTGTTATTTATGGCTATGGAACCAACTACTTATCACACCTGGGGGGTGATCACTTACATGTGAGTGATCGACAGTGACAACGTGTGTGTCGGCTTCGTCGAGTGTACCAAGTGCAGCTGTGACAACGTGCAGCTGTGACAGCTGCCACAACGCTAACCAACGCTAATGCTAACGTGCAGCTGCCACAACGCAAACGTGTGTGTCGGCTTCGTCGATAGTACCAAGTGCAGCTGCGACAACTACGATAACGCTAATCACGATAACGCTAATGTGCAGCTGTGACAATGTGCAGCTGCGGCAGCTGCAAAAACGCTAACCAACGCTAACGCTAATGTGCAGCTAACCACTGCACCGGGTCGGGCTGTTATTTATGGCTATGGAACCAACTACTTATCACACCTGGGGGATGATCACTCGATGGTGACAACGTGTGTGTCGGCTTCGTCGAGTGTACCAAGTGCAGCTGTGATAATGTGCAGCTGCAACAACGCTAACCAACGCTAACGTGCAGCTGCGACATCGCTAACCACTGCACCGTCGGTGGTGCAGTGGTTAGCGTTGTCGCCTCACAGCAAGAGGGTTCCAGGTAGAGCTTAGATTCTCTGCCCAAGCCCGAACCTGACCCGGACCGGGTCGGGCCGTTATTTCCCGCCGCTAACCTCGGGCTCGGACGGGTCTGGGTCCTCATAATAGACCTAGGCTATGGAACCAACTTCTTATCACACCTGGGGGATGATCACTCGACGGTGACAACGTGTGTGTCGGCTTCGTCGAGTGTACCAAGTGCAGTCGGGAGTTTGGGGCCCAGGGCAGTTGGTAACTGATTAACTCTACTACTATAATGCTGATTGTCTCTGCAGTTTTTGGAGAGGTTGCTTGGTGCATCCTGAAAGATCGCAGTCAGTTGTATTCCCTTTATACCTTTGAAACATTCACTCACATTAGCACATGCTGCATGACAGTAGTAATGTTAACTAAGTCCTTTCAGCTAGCGCTCGCAGCCCAGTGATTAAAGAGACCATCATAGCTGGAAGGTCATGAGTCTGATGGCCCTCCAGCTGAAGGATCCTTCAGCCAGTCTCTGAGCCACTGCAGCATCATTGTGTGTCGCTCTGGAGAAGAGAGGCCTGCTTTTGTCTGCGTGTGTGTGTGTGTGTGACAAAGTAAACCAGGTGTAAAGAGAGCAGCGAGATGAAACATCTTAACCTCCTTGTAAATGGGAAACATACACCACATGTGCTTTTGCTCCTGGAGCTGATGGCTGATAATTTAATGTATTTGTCAAGAAGAATGGAAACGATATCACCGCTGAGGTGCATTTTCTGCAATAACAATATAAATAGCCTTTCTGTGGCGGCGCTGCTCTCAGTATTTACAGTGGGAAAACCCTGGTAAACACGTTTTCATCCAAGATAAATCAAAGGATGCAGATGTATTCATGTAATAAACATGGCGAGGCGTGCACACACATACTGTACAAACCCATGCCGGTGATTTCAGGTTGTGTCATTGTATTAATCTCCCCCGTGATGGAAACGAGCTGCGCTTGTATCAACCTGAATGATTAACCTTCCTCATGTGTTGCAGAGGATTGCAGCAGTCACTTTGTAATCGCAGAGGCAGGACCAAACACTGAATGCAGATGTCGTTTTTTATCAGCTGCTAAGGAGGGAAACCCCACCTTAATGTCAAGGTAAGCAGGCTTTGACGGCTGAATTAATTCTTAATCTGTTGGCACGGCACTGCCAACACGGACTGAGATGTGTTGGGTGGGGTGGGTGGGCGGGTGGGCAGGGAGGGGGGCTTACTTCCTTCGACTTCTGAGAGATTTCCTGAAGGCATGCAAAACACACTCAAGACTTCTGTTGCTGATCCAAATCAGTTTTTTTCCCCCCTCTCAGACATTGTGCCTCACAGCTACGTACGGGCGACTTCTTTCAATTGATTAATTCTGCTGTAAATTGGTCATAATGTGTGACTATCTGGAGAAGTGTACTGCATGGGGAAAAAAGGCTGCCAACCGCAGTAGTGTGGACACAAGTTTAGGCACAAAGTTGATTAAAAAGAAAAGCTTATTTTTTTAAATTCAGCTATTAGCTTTTATTCTGGCGGGGCTCACTGTTCCTTGTTGTTGTGTTGCCTTTATCCCTGGTTTGATACAGATGAACCCTATCTGTGCTAATTTCTACAAAATTAAAAAGTCCTCACACAGAAACAACAAAGTGTTTGATGGAAAGTTACTTGTCCTTCTGTTACAGCAACTAAACGAGCTTATTGCTATATCTAGTTACATTTAAGTGTCCGGCGGTTGAAAGCTGCAACATTAAAATGATGGGATTTACTTAATGTTCTGTATCCGAGCTCTTTTTCACTCCCAGGTCGTCAAATACTTTGTCATGCCCTTCAGCGTGTGATAGCGATGCCAAAGACACCTTTTAGCGTCTTCATGAGACGCAACAGGCTTTCAAGTGACTCCAGTGTTAACTCATCCAGGGTTCCCCCCAGAAAAATGGTCAGGCCAGGTGGCAAGTATAGCATTTGGTCTCATGCATGTGGAGTACGATGAAGGTGTGGTGTGTCCTCATGAGTTATTGGAGTAAGAGGGCCAAACTAGACTCTGCATCGGGTCCCCAGAAAGCTAGAAACAGTCCTGCTTGCTAGCCGGTGTGCGTACTGAACATGATGCACCTGCTATGGGAAGAGGAGCAACATGTTGCTAAGGACGAAATGCGATGGAGAGATGTCATCGCAGCCTTTGTCCAATAGGAGATTCAAAGGAGTAAATAAGTGGTTCTCATTAGTGACGTAATTAAAACAGTTTCGAAGATGTGACTCCTTGTAGTTAGTGTAACGTTCGCTCACTGTGATTACAAATGTTGGCTGCAGACTTGTTAATTGTAACTTTACCGTTAACATCAAACAGTCTAACATTAGCTAAGTGGTACCACCAATGCTAGCAAGCTTATGGTCCGTTCCATATAGATCCTACCGCTAGTAAGACGGTAGGAAAGACAGGAAGCTGCGCAAAATTACGCAGCGACACGACAGTAGCGGTCTCGTACGAATTCAGAGGACTAAGAGTTGCTATTATTTTTACTGTTTAGCAAATTTGAGTCTTAATTTTAATGACTCGTACACATTATAATGCCTTATGGGAATGCTTTATGATGTGTTGTTGTGCGCGGAATGTTGTGTATGTGTTGTCTATCCATTGGTGTTGGTGAAAGTAGCTAGCAGTGTTGCTAATAATAAAGGTTCCGCTACTGCAATAGTGACGACTGCTTTCTTGGAGGCGTCCATCTTTGTTTAGGTTTAGGTCGTAAATGGTACGAACGCAAACTTGGATACGACATTTTACAACATCATCTTGAGTCTTACCGCTCGTTGCAGCGTAAATGGATCACAGTATTATCTCATAAACTCACAGTTTCCCGGGTTCTATGTTCCCCGCTCAACCAAAAAGGGTTCTATGTTTCCTGCTTACTAAAAAAAAGGTTCTATGNCTCACCGCTCGTTGCAGAAAAGGTTCTATGTTTCCCGGGTTCTATGTTCCCCGCTCAACCAAAAAGGGTTCTATGTTTCCGGCTTACTAAAAAAAGGTTCTATGTTTCCCGGGTTCTATGTTCCCCGCTCAGCCAAAAAGGGTTCTATGTTTCCGGCTTACTAAAAACAAGGGTTCTATGTTTCCCACTTACCATCCAAAAAGGTTCTATGTTTCCTGGGTTCTATGTTCCCCGCTCAACCAAAAAGGGTTCTATGTTTCCAGCTTACTAAAAAAAAGTTCTATGTTTCCCAGGTTCTATGTTCCCCACTCAGCCAAAAAGGGTTCTATGTTTCCGGCTTACTAAAAACAAGGGTTCTATGTTTCCTGCTTACCACCCAAAAAGGTTCTATGTTTCCGAGGTTCTATGTTCCCTGCTCAACCAAAAAGGGTTCTATGTTTCCCGCTTACCACCCACAAAGGTTCTATGTTTCCTGGGTTCTATGTTCCCCGCTCAACCAAAAAGGGTTCTATGTTTCCGGTTTACCACCCAAAAAGGTTCTATGTTTCCCAGGTGTGATTGCCCACCATAGATCACCCAAAGGGTAAGTTTCTGATTGCAATTTCTCCCCATGATGTTCCGTTGTGTGTGTTTAGAGATGTAAACAACAACATATTAATGCAACTGCTATGTTTCCTGCCTTTTTTGGATAAGCAGGGAACATAGAACCGGGGAAGCATAGATACGCTCCCATACTTGACACTGAGAGCAGCTGACATAGTATAAAGAGCAAGAAAGACCTGTGGGTGGGAGGGTAGGGGAAAAGGTCAAACAAAACTGGACTTTCACCCAGGAGATGTGTTTGTATCCCCTGTCAAACCAAAAGTCTGTGTTGTTTTAAGGTTATGTTATGTAAGTCATTGCACACTGACAGAACTCATGACATACTCACGTCACGTTATACAACAAACGTACTTATTATAACCCAGAACATTATATTTTTTGTAAACCTAACTAAGTAGTTTTGTTGCTTTACCACAGCTGTTTCACAACAATGACCACGAATCACGATGTGTCACGATCCTGGGTTTTTGTTTATATTCTGTTATCCTATTTGACATGATGTGTTTCATCTGTGTGTCACATAGGGTGCCCTGTACTGTACGGCTCGATCAGACACCAAGGGATGTGACAGAGTCGGTATTTGATGACCTGGAAAATGAGAGCAGGTTGGTAATTCTTGGCTTTGTCAACAGATACTAACCCTCGTTGTCGTTGGCATTCCTGCTGCGGAATAATATCAGTAATGTTTGTGTCTGTGTCCTCTGTCGAGCAGAATAACCTTAGAATGAACCATCATGCATTGCAGAGGTCATGCTTAATGCTACATGGTTAGCGGTAGCTTGTTAGCAGCCTGATCCAGTTAGAGCTGCAACAAAGCTGCACACATTTCCCAAAGAAGAGGAATTACAACCATAATCGTTCTTGTCATTTGCACAGCAATTTTACTCCTGAATGCCTCGTTTTAGGGAGGAATTAATAATAAAAAAAAAAAAAAAGAACCTCGCATGAGCTTCAGGTGCCGCGGAGTTCACCCTTTTCCCACTCATCCTTGCCTGCAGCCCTGTGACGCTCTCTCACTCTCTCTCTTGGTTTCTTATTATCAGTTAATAATTCTTTCTCATTCAAGCAAATTAGAGAAACTTGACTGTGTTAGAGCGAGTCCAGCATGGAGCTGCAGGCAGAGAGGAGGCTAAATGGCAGAAATTCCCCCCAGAGCAAAGAGCGCATGAAGCACAACATTGTGTCCACCACAAAAGCCGCTCTGTAGTTTTGATCCCCTCTAATTTAATTAGCCCAAGAGGTAGTGCATTAATTTGCCAGGAATTCTTCTGATGCAGAAAGCCGCCCCCGGTGCATGGAGGGAGAGAGGGGAAGAAGAAACTGTCTTATTGCTTTTGTGCAGTTGAGGAGGAGGAAATTTTCTTCCATCTAACGTGCCGTGGTGCGAGAGCTTTGATGGGATGGATCTCTATCAACATTTGCGCGTAATCCCGGGGACTTTTTCTGTCACTACAAAGCAGAGCATCATAATTTAATGTTATTCCTTCTTTAAGTCCATTGCGTCCTTCTCTGTCCTTTGGCAACAAAGATTAAGAACTGAACCTTTCACAGGGAATTAGGGAACTTACAGTACACCTGTGTTCATCTCTTGAAAGAGTATACAACCTTTACAGCCACTTACAATGAGTGCAAATGCTCTGTTAGTGGCTGTAGTTCAGAAAGGATTCAAGCCTCCTGTGGACGTTGCAGGAGATCGTTGTTTGCATAATCTTGTTTAAATAGATCAAAAATAAGGACCGTAATATCTAGAGCATTCATTCTTTCATCAGCAAGAAGCAAAGGCTTCTGTCTTGCCCGTCATCATGTCATGACCTTCTGTTACCTTACCTTACGTGTTGTGCAAAGGTGATATTTCACTTTATTTACGCCTGTATGGCTGCGTGAGATCGTTGTTTCCATAATCCTGTATATCTTCCCAAGACCCAGACTGTTGTTTGGTGTGCATTTTTAATTTCCCCTAGCTATTTGGGATCAGTAGCACCTGATAAGTATGACGAACAAAACATTGTCAGTGATAATAAAGTCCCAGCGTCCTCAAACGAGACAATAATAAAGTCCTGATATCTTCAGACTTTCTGATTAACTCTGATTAAAGTCTTAGCTTGTTCCCATTGCTAAAATTGGTACACATATCAAACTACAAATGTTTTTAACCATAAATGAACACGTTTCAACCTTGGCAGAGATGGCTGCCATCTTGTTTTTACATGGATTAGTGTATTGTGCTCTTACTACCACTAGGTGGCACAAAAGTGTCCACGAACGAGGACAACAGGTGTAAAGTACGCAGATTGAAGTATAAGGTCCAGGAAAACCAAAATGTGATGTCCTCAAATGAAGACACAGGGTCTCAGGAGGATATAAATATGTCGATCTAAAATAAAAACGTTAATATCCAGAGCATTTATTCATTTTTGCAGCAGAAAGCTAAAACCCAGTTCATACCAGTGACTCGTGACGAGATGAAACCATTTTAGAACATCGCAGAGAGAAGTTGCATCGGCAACAGCGGTCACCTGCAACTCATCTGGTCAAATTGCCAGTGGCTGGTTTTAGAACGTAAAGCACGGCATATTTCTACAGCCAATCAGCTTGTAGGTAAGTCAGCTGGTGAAGTCGAAGTTAGCCTACTGGAGCAGGTGCTGTGTCCCCGCCGAGGTCGACGATGTACTGGGGAGCTCGCCCATTCAGCGCTTTAAAAACAAACAATAAGATCTTAAAATCAATTCTAAATTTGATCGGAAGCCAATGGAGGGAGGCCAAGACGGGTGTAATGTGCGCACGCTTGCAGGTACCTGTTAGGAGGCGTGCTGCCACGTTTTGAACAAGCTGCAAACGCACTAGGGAGGCCTTGTTTAGCCCCACATACAGTGCGTTGCAGTAATCCAAACAGCTAGAAACAAAAGCATGGATAACCCGAATCCAAACAGCTAGAAACAAAAGCATGGATAACCCGCTCAAGGTCATTAAAGGAATGCACTGGTGTGCTGGTGTTGGACAGTTGGTCGCTGCTGGTGCTCGCTGTATGTGCTTATGCCCTCACACACACGCTCGTTGTTTTATATCAGCGTATTTATTCATAATACAGTCCATCTGATGCTCATTTTGTGTCGGTTTTTCGCCATTTCATCACTTCTACAAATGCAGCTGTAGCCAGTATCTCACTATCGCTATCCTCATTCAGATTTTAAGAAGCTACAAATTATATTCAGCCACGAAATAAACCTGAAAGGCTGCAAATCAGAACAGAAGTACAGAGAGTTGTTGCATAGAGATGATACGCCATCTCTTCTAGTTGCATTGGTGTGATCCGCCAGGTTTTGAGAATGTTGCAGAACGGCAAATTGCAAGTTGTTGCATGTTTCGACTCGTCTTGTCGCGAATCTTAAGGCTTCTGTCTTGCGTGTCATCATGTTGTACGCTCGTAATGACGTCACTGCGCTATGTTATGTGTGGCGCAAAAACGTGGAGGAATAATTGACGAATCCATCACACTGTCTCTGTACTCTGCTCATAAAAATGACATAGGTCCATAGCTCAGGTAATTTCTCGAGAAATATTTTATGTTTGTACAAGGACAATTTCAATACGTCTATCAATTATTATGGTTTATTGATTGACATAGCCTTTTGGCTTAGGTTGTACAGGTTTTAGGGATATGAAGCATTTGAACACACTCCTAGAACTGACATCACAATAAGCAAGAATACCAGCATAGGTCCTGGCGGATCATTTCTAAGTAGAGTTCAAAGGGTTGAATCAAACCTCTTGAAACTTGCATATCGTCTGATTTAGGTATTAAGTGCAGTATAGACTGAAGAGATGCATTTAAGGCCACAATTAATGCACTTTGTCTTCCATCAGTTGACCACTGAAACCCACTTTCCTGCAACACACAAGTCTCTCATTGTTAAAAGAATTCCAGTACTTAAAACTAAGATGGTAATCTCTCCAGTTGTCACAGGAGGGGAAACATTTCATTTAGGTTAACTATCACTATCACAGTAATTTTAATTTGAAAGGAAAAACTTGTGCTTTTTGGATTTAATTATCATGCAACGTTCTTGATAAGTGAAGATCGGGGCTATTTGATAATATTAATTTTTTGAGCTATCGCACACAGCCCCTTTGATAATCTTTCATCTTGAGACACTCTGTCGTGTGATTATACTAAATTGAAGAGGCCTACACCATAGTCATTAAAGAATCACTTCTCATTGTGTAATTAGAGTGCTTCCAGTGGTCCACTAAAAGATACCGGCCTGCTGCTCTTTATTTTACACTCATACGCATAAAATACATGCATACTCTGTTTGTGCAGAAGTCTATCCTGACAAGGTGGCTTTCTCCTGCATATGTGCTCTCACAGCTAAACTACAGCGACTTATTCCTGCACTTTTAAATGTATTTTTTGGTATTAAACTTAGTCAGTCCCAAGCTCAGGTGAGTTTGCTCATTAAAATGATGGTGCATCAGCAATAAGAGTGAGTCCACCCAATGGAAGTCAAAGGTTTGGGTTGAAATCAAACTTGGGTCAACTTAGACCAGTCTCTGCAAGTATTCACACCATCACTGCAGTGAGTGTGTTGGTGTGGGCTGTGGACACACAGGTCAGCTCTGTTGAGTTCAGCTTTGTTCATCTTTGACCTGTGAAGTTGCACAGTCAGCCAATAGGAACAGTGTTGTCTTGGATCCTTTTGTGTTTGGAAATGGAGCAGTGTGTCATCTCCTCCTGCAAAACTGTTCTGCAGCATGTGTTTGTCTTTATTGGATTTTGATATCACTTTTTCATTAGTTTCATTAGTTGCAAAACACGCTGCAAAGACGACAGCTAACAGCCAACAAGAGCATATGTTCCGCACGCATAGGTCATCCAACAAAGGAAACCAGAACACTGAAAGAGCCGATTCAAGACGCTAGCGTAGGAGTGGGCACATTTACAACACAAGCTGACGTTGAAAGAACAAAAGATATATACCATGCACTAGAACACAAACCGTTACGAACTGTTTCTGCTGAAGAGCTCAATGGCTAAAACACCCCGGTCTTACTCCCAACTCATCAAATACCGACGCTTGGTCAGTGGCCCATTGGCGTTAGAGACCAACGAACAGAGGTGCACTTATGTCGTGGTATGAGGCGACCCAGGTGGCAGCACACGTTTCAGCTTGTAGCTTGCTGTTCATGTCCAGCGTGAAACCAACAGTCAGTCGAGTTGTTTTAACAATGATGTGGTGTGCTAGTTTATGTAACATTCTATGCTGATGACATGATGATGTTACATTATGTTCGTATTTTAAGCCCAACCAGAAACTGTACATTTCCTGTGAAAATGAAAGTTTACTTTGGAAAGAGATGATGCATGTAATGACCATCTGTATTGGCTATACTGTAGCCACTACTGGCTGCTAATGCTAACCGGGCTACGTTAATTGTTTTGACATGCACTCAAAGAAAGCGATGCGAGTCCTCCTGAAGAGCTTAGAATAACAGAATAACAATTTATTTTCCACAAACGTTTCGTAAAGTCCGTACAGCAGGCAATAACGTCACATCCAACCACATAAAAATAATAACGCGGATTACTTCACAAAACACAGTGAGCACAGTTGAAAAATATTTGCTTACCCGAAATTAGCATGGCAAAACCCTGTGCATTGTTTGAACCAGGTTAAATGGTCTCCAATGTCCAAAATGGATGCAGGAAGGGTATCGAGCAAATTATAGTTTGATGTGACGGGCCACTGACCAAGCATCGGTATGTAACAAGTCGGAAGTGAGAATGTGTTGGCTATAAACATCAACTTACCTCACATGACAAGTTTGGTCTGATCTCACACTTTCTTTACCTCCATTGCTCTTTTCTTGCGTTGAGCTGAGCTGCCAATCATAGGGATTTTTCTCACTGACGGGCTTCGCCACCGCCGCCGATATGCTGAATCGGCCAGAAAGTTGCAGACAAGGGTTGACTCGTGCCAACGTTGCAGGACACACCAAAAACTAGGGCGACAGACACTCTCCGAAACCCTGACATTGACCAGTGGCTCCCAGTTGGTCTGGTGTTTGGGCCTTTTGTCACTGTTGCCATTTTGACGAACTGTCATGTAGCTCTTGAGATACAGCATCCATTAAACCTCTAGGGCGACACAAAGAACTGAATCGTCTCGAACTAAAGGCAGCTTTAAACTCACCTGAAACTTTCCACTCTATCACACAGGGAAGGTATGCATCCTCTCTGCTAGAGACGCGCAACACGTAGACCTTCTAGTGATCCACTTTGAGGGTTCATATATAATTCAGAGACAATCGCAACCCTCGACTCAGAACCCAGGTTAACCAGCGAGCGCTGCATTTGTTTTGCCGCGAGCAGCGTTGTTTTCCCCTCTCCCCGAGGCTCTGATGTGTCCCCTTTTTGTCCGCCCTGCGTCCTAAGGTACATTTTCACCGTGGCGAGGTAAAAGCATGGGTGAGATGTTTTATGCGCGCCGTACAAGTGCACAGTGCAGGGGCTCAGCGGGATAAATAATTCACCGGAGCATGTTTGAACAGGTACGGAAATAATCCTTCAGCAAAGTGAGAGTGGATATACAACCCCTCCTCCTCCTCCTCCTCCTCCTCCTCCCGCTCCCTCTCGATGGTTTCAGAACAACTTGAAGTGCAGAGAGGTCTCTAAACATATCACCCGGGCTGGATGAAATATTAAAGGTTATTGGTTAGCGTGAGAGCGTGCTCCTCGAGTGTCTCCTGTGCTGAGACAAGCAGGTAAACTTAACTTCCCTTTCAGAGTAGACAGGTTGAGATATCTGACACTGGTAAATATTACATGGAAGTGTGTGTTAGCCGAAGGGCAGGTGAGCTGGTTTTACAGAGCCGCAGTCTCCTTTACTTTTAAACAGCATACATCTTTTTGATTTCCTGTGTGTGTGCATGGTCTTCTTCACTCGCCCTGTACATCAGATTTACAGTATCTCCACAAATACACTGTAAATCAGATCTGTACGTGTTCACACTTGGCTAGGAAGGCTGTAGGAAGTAGCACAACATTTTCACAGTCTAACATCAAGACGTTCATAATAAAAACTGCTTTAATGGATATTTTAAGATTTAAAATCAAAATAAAATCATTAAATTCAAGCAGGACTCAGTCCCCAGGTGTCACTCTTCATTTCAGCGCTCCATTCTGACTCGCTACAGCACTAAAAAGCAGCGATTGATTAATTGAACGTATGCATTATTAATGTCATTAGCTACAGCTGTGTTTGTCTGCTGTGAGAAGGGACTATTTGCAAAGGAGTCTCGTTGTTGGTGAAGGGGTTACATATATTTGCTGGAATGCTCCGTCAATATTTGTTTAGAGGGAATTGCATTCATTTTTATTTATTTTTATCATCATGCACGTGTATATATATATATATGTATAGCAACTGATTGAAATGTCAAACTTTGAATGGGCATATCTCATGCCCCGTATGTGGTAGAGACATGAAACTTTGCACAGAGATGCCTCTC
>NC_065520.1:17563398-17571319 GCF_006386435.1 Epinephelus moara
ATTTTTACTAAACTTGGTAGATATGTAGAACAGGACGCCTCAAGGTGACTGGAGAAATTTAACTCTAATTGGCAATTTGTCTTGTTTTAGTCCTGTCTTGGTTTTGTATTGTTCTTATTCTTGTTTTAGTCCTGTCTTGGTTTTGTATTGTTCTTATTTTAATTAGTACGTACTTTCTAACTGAGTCACCATTGGATTGACCAACAATTACTGTGCGTTCTATCTGCTTTATATGGAAAATTTAACTAAACAGATTTGGGGAAAAATACCCAACAAATACATTAAAAATATTTAGACACAAAGAAACCCAACCCAATCAGCAGAAAAAAATGTTGGCATCGTACGTTTCCACAAATTCATGTGCACGTCATTATGCTGCAGAAACTTTATGTTGGTCAAGGTGTGGTTAAATTTAGGCACAAAAACACTTGGTTATGGTTCGGAAAAGATCATGTTTTAATTTAGTTTAGTTTAGTTTAGTTACACATGCATGTATGGAAAACACAGGGAAAAAAGAAATAGGAAATGGCTTATGAAGAAACCTACCCTGATATATAACAACAATCATACATACAAAGAAAAAAATAAAAACAAAAATTGCACAAGTGAACAACAGGTCCGAAATAAGAAGTAATACAAAACTGTTAAAGATGTTCAATTTACAAAAAAACACAAACAATTTGCAAATGAATCAATGAGGAGTTAAGAGTCTCTGCAACTCAGAGTCCTTTTCAGATGTTTTTGGAATAACAATAATGTAGATGATGATTGTAGAGATGGAAGAAGGCCGTTCCAAAGAGATGGTCCTCTCCTCTTTCTATGAATATTAATTAAAATAAGTCTGACAATATGGACGATA
The DNA here is from genome assembly GCF_006386435.1 of Epinephelus moara. Lineage (NCBI taxonomy): Eukaryota > Metazoa > Chordata > Actinopteri > Perciformes > Serranidae > Epinephelus > Epinephelus moara. The sequence goes on from NC_065520.1 coordinate 17,564,258, forward strand.
AAAGTCCTTAGTGTCTTGTGGAATGTGAGTGACTGTCTGAGGACGACTTAAAAAATGAGTGAGATGTACATGTTTATACATGAGTACACAAGTCTGGTATATGTGTAACAGGGTCAAATGTACACTTGTAATATTAAGTATTATAATTGCACAAATTTGTTTCAGTTGTTGTTACCTGACAGGTTTAGACCTCCATTGTTAATATGTGGAACCTTTGAAACTCAGTCTCTGTACCCCTACGTTCACCTTTGGGGTAACTCACCTATAAAGTGGTGTCTCCTGCCTTACCTCTCCCCTTTTGCTGTTGTAGTCCCTGGGAGAGGTAAGCCATATTGCTCTCGTAGCAATTTCCATATTTTAGTGCTTTTAAGCTGTTTATAAGTTCTTTTCTCAACCTGAACTTATTGTATAACATGTTAACATTTTCCTGTGTTTGTGTAGGGGCTCAAGTTATACGGTCGTAATTGACGAAGGTCGTAAGATAAGAAAAATTAACAGTTGGTAAGATAAGAAAAAAAATTGTTTTGAATTGGAAACATCTTATTGAGATGAGAGGAACATTTTGGCTTAATATACCCGGTTTGGGGGGCACAATCCCGGGAAGAAAATTCAATGTCTTGGTAAAGTATAACCGCTTTTCGTGCAACTATACTGGCATGAAAAGCAGCAATGCCTCTGTAAATACCAACTACTTTTCATGCCACTATTTTGGCAGGAAAAACAGCAATTTCTCAGCAAAAATCAACCACTTTTCGTACCTAAAAAGCTGCCAGAAACGCAGCGCTAGGTCGCTGCGAGACACCCATGTCTGGTGCCTAAAAAGCCGCCAGAGACAAAGCAATGATTTGCTTAATCACAACCAGTTTTGTGGTGTGTTGGTCTGCAGCTTGGCAGGCGTCTCCCCTGGTTGTCACGCCATCGACCATCCTCTGCACCTGTAAATGACTATACTACGTCACTTTAGAAAGTTGATATGAAACATGCAGATCTTCACATATTTGTGGTCTGCAGAAAGGTACAAAGCCACACCTTGTTCTGGGGACTGGACTAAAGAAGCTGCAGCAGACATTTGGCCATACATTGTAAGTGCTTCTGTACGTATAGAATTCCCTTTACATTGGTTTCCTTTATTTTTTTGTTTATTTTTAGGTATCACATGTGATTGCTTTCCAAAGCTATAGCTGCTGACGCTATAAGAACAGCAGGTCATTGTGTACTTTGAGTCCAGTCGAAGCTGCAGCTGCTCAGCCTGCGTGTTTCACTGTAGCTCAGCACCTCCGTGTCTTAATCTCTATCTTAATGTCATATAGTATTGATCCAGCAGAGACTCTCACTTTACTTAGGTGTGACAGTAATCAAATTACTCACCAAACATGATCACTTTTTAAAGTATGCTGCATCACGTAGACCTTTCGTTTACCTTACATGGCTAATGAACATGAGTTTAGCATATCATATCTCGGCACAGTGAGTAACAGTGAATACAGAGACAGAGGAGAGGACTAAACTCGCTCACCCACTTTAACCTCTTTGTTTTTCGCCCTGAGCGTCATAGCAGACCCCAGGAAAGGACGGAAAGGGGGGTGGAGGGGTGAGGAGGGGGGGTAGAGGCAGCAGCCTCACGGTGGCCGCGGGCTGGAGGGGTAAGGGGTAGGGGGGGTGGGAGGGTGAGACGGGGTGAGGGGATAATTAAGCGAGCACGGTGACAGCTGCAGCAGGTCCCGAGCAAAAGGCCTGAGCTCCAGTGAGCTGAATTAATGGCATCAGTGGAGCCCGGCAGCGCCGCCAACGCCGCTAACATTTGATCATTAATTATTAGCCTTTTGACAGAGCCGGGCCTCGTAACCCCTCACCTGCCCACCGGCAAGGCCTCACCTGTACCGCACACATCTTACGCACAGTATACACGCACATTCAAACTATTTATTATTTATTTTTTGACATGATTTTATTCTTAAAGGTCCCGTATTGTAAAAAGTCAGATTTACATGTTGTTTTTTATTATTATATTTTGTCTGGGTATGGGTGTTACTGTGAAAGTGTCAATCCACAGGAAAATGCACAATCTGTATTCAGGAACTGATCCTTTAAATGAGCTGTCAGGACTTCCTTGGAAGTGTGATGTCATAACTATACTGTGCAATCATAGAAACTGCCGCTACAGTGCATTGTTTATACTACTATTCCTGCAGGAAAAGCAGCAATTTCTGATTAAAAAACATTGCTTTTCACGCCAGTATCCCAGCAGGAAACAATTTTCATATTAATCTTATTTATTTAAATTTTAAAGCAGTTGAGGTGTTCACTATAACTCGCAGCATTCACAGACAAACACTTGTCTTTATCTGGACACATTTTCCCCACAAATACAACACGCTAATGTTATTAGCACAATCCTATGGCATTTTACATTGTATAAATTAGCCTAGCAGCTAACAGACTTTTCATCTTCTCATATAAAACCAGGGACAACAGCATCATTTGACAAAAGTAACGTTACATAATTTGGCTCCATTACAACTCACAAGGTTCACTGACAAAACAACTGTCTTATACTAAACACGTTTTCCAAACAAATACAACATGCTAACATTATTAGCACAAGCCTATGGCATTTTACATTGTATAAACTAGCTTGCCGGCTAGCGGACTTTTCCTCTTCTCATATAAAACCAGGGACAACAGCAACATTTAACAAANCTCTGCTCATATGAAGCCAGGATAAATCACACACAAGACTTAAAATGCTATTTTAGTGGAGGCTTTATTGTCGTCACAATTTATTGTTTCTTATCTGTGAAATTAAAGTAAATAAAAGCTTCGTTTCCACTGAGGGAAATGGTTTCAGCTTACAAAAATAGACACGTAGGTACGGCGTCAATTCAACACAGAAGTATAAATCCTGCGTAAGGCACGTGGTCTGCATTTCATTCCCTTGCTGCAGTGACGGTGCATAGACACTGAGAATGCAGATGAAAAAGACCTGGAAACACTGACCAATCAGAGCAGAGTGGGCGTTTTAGTAAGGGGGGCTTAAAGTATGAGAAAAAGTACTGTGATATTTGAACATTAAAGCCTGTAAACATGTAGAAACCCAGAATAAAAATAAAACCCATCTAACTTGTGATTTTTCCTCCACATATCAAAAAGTGACATTTCAGTGCCAGTTTGCTTCCTGAAGCACTTCCATCCTGTCAGATGCTTGCTGGGATTTCCCCACTCACATGCTGGTATAATTACACAAATGACATAATTGACACAGATGAATAATACAACCTCACATTTTCCCAAAGGGGATGCAAGGCACACAATGTCGCTCGGCCAGACATACCTAAGAGAGGAGACAGCGATACCATTATCAGGAGGCATCGTCGTCTATCTGTGTCTCCTCCTCGGCCACAGAATGAAGGAAAAATCAGTAGAAGTTGAATTCAATGGGAAACTTGTTTTCAGATTCTTTTTTTCTCATAAATTGTGTTTTTATTTTAATTGACTGGTTTGTTTGGATCTCACTGGAGAGTTTTAGGCTGTGTGTGAAACTATTCACCACACTGTCGCCACTAACACCTTGTAAACAGCAGTGCCCCTGCACAGGCCGTATCCTATCACAGCGGTTCTCCCCCAGTCTCAGGGCCAAAAAGGGGAGAAACGTTTAGACTGCCTGGTTTACGCTCAACAGACGAGCTCGCCCCTTCACTACGTGAGAGGTCTGTTTCATCATTCCCAGAGGTCCCCCCATGCATCCTCCGTGCTCTCCTTCCTCCGTACCTAGTTCAGATCTGAACGTAGGCATGGTGCGCGGCGGATGAGGTAACACCAGGCAATCTCAACATGGTGCCGCTTACATCAACCCGCCGGTTCAGATGAGCTGCCAGACCATCGCTGCTAATCAGAATTTCTGCTCTTATAATTGACCTTCCCCCGATTGAATAAAAATTAAATAAAATTAAAATAGGAGACGCTGGTGCGGATCCACGGCAGGCCTGGCTCGCTCACAAAGCTTGCAATTAACGCTAATCGGGGACATGCCGTCCGCTGATTTAGGTGAGGGCGTCTCAAGTCTGGAGAAGACCAGAGTGTGCCAAGGAAGCCTGTTAGGGAGACGCTCAGAGGGGCCCTTTTAAAGATTGAAGCCCTGGCATGTTGCGGCGGGGTTTTGATTGCACTCCACAGAGTGAGGGCTTCGGCTTGGAGGAAATTTACATGTCACAACCTCTGCAGAGAAGATACAGTTCGTAGTTAATCACATCTCACACAGAGGCCGCACATTCAGTGGTTAAATAAGGATTTATTGATGTTGTTGGTGCTTCACAGTCAACCCTGTGACATAAAGTTTGCCCCCTTTGGTTTCCCATTAAAGGGGAACTTCACTGATTTCATGGGTTCAGTTTGCTTGCCGGAGTTTTCCAAAGTTTAGACACAAAGCTTTTCATTGTCATCAGGGTTATCTCACACATTTAGCGCATTTCCAGTAGTGTTTGAGCCACTGAAGCAGGTGTTTTTCCAGCCGTATTTGAGCCGACGAATCCATGTGTTATGTGGCAACACATCACTGTGTTTCTAGCAGCATTTGAGCCACTGAACCTGGGTGTTTGTGCCTAAACCTAACCATCACACAACCTACTTAAACATTAAAAACTGTAAACTTTTGGTATTTGTTACATAATAACTTACAAAGGTCAAGTATTTGTGGTTTTCAGAAACGTACAATGCCACCAGTTATTCTGGTGATTGGGTTTCACAGCACATGGCCGTCCATACTCGTGTCCTGACCTGCGTGACGGATCCCAGCCCCCAGGTTGAGAACCTCCGCTTTACTTAACGTGTTCATTTACCTTGAGCTATATTTACCCTGATCACAAAGAGAGTCTCTTAAGACTCCACTTCCACTCTCTCTATTGAGTCCCCTCACAAACGCCTCGCCGTGCACAATGAGAGTGGAGAGCATTCAGTGTAACGAATGGGAAGATGTGTGCACAGTGTAATGGCCCGCGGGCCCTAATTGCGCCGATTGATTCGAGTTGCCGACTTCGACCATAGAATTTTTATCTGAGGAAACCATCTTGAAGGAGAGGCCAATGATGACATTTATTTTTCACAGTTAACATCTTTACCCCCCCCTCCCTCCACACTCACCAAGTTTACATTAGAGATGGAGATCACAAGATGTGCTGACTGTATGTACGAGCTACGTGTGTGTGTGTGTGTGTGTGTGTGTGTGTGTGTGTGTGTGTATCTCACATAGACCTCCTTTCAAAGCACTTTAGATGCTATTCAATTGATATGGCCATTAATGCGTGGAAGGGGAACCATTTTGGCGTGACTCTTGATGTGTCTGCATTTCACTGCCATGTTTTTTTTCCTTCTTTCTATAGAGAGCTTCTATAGAAGGCTTTCTTTCTCTCTCTGTTCCGCAGCATTAGTAATTATCACGAGGATGCCTCCTAGCCTCACTGCAGAAAAAAAAAAAAAAAAAAACGTCTTTACTCGTCAGAGAACAGAGACGTCAATTTAGGCCCTGCTCCCTCTGTTAGTGCGGATTTTGAATTAAAAACATCCTTCACAGGTCGTCTCTTTGTACGCAGCCGTGCAGCAGCAGCAGGTTCGGGAAAACTTCAATTATTTTCCATTAACAGGGATACAATTGATCTAAACATGTGGTGAATGGGCCAATAGCACTACCTTAAAGGGAGGTGGTTTTAAGGGAGTGAAGTTGCACAGGCTGAGCACCCCTATGGATCAGCCCTCTGGATCTATACAATCTAGAGGCCCTCCTGCCTCAACCTGATTGAATACCACGCAGAGGGCCTGTGGAGAGACTCTAGTAACCGTATGCCATTGTCCAGATGCTCACCTACAGTCACCAAGTGGGGGTAAAGAGAGTGCAGGAGGGGGCAGTGGCACTATGGAGGGTAGACGAACATGTTTTTGACTTACTGCCAGTTCAGATCTCCAGAGGGGGAGCGATAGGTTTGGCAAAGTGGATCTTAAAGCTAAAGAGCATCAAACAAAAGAAGAAAGGGGCTTGTTATAAATGTGGAGACTTAAGTATAGAGAAATCTTGACTTAAGTAAACTGCACTGAGCATGATTACATGTTTCGGCAAGGCCAAGCTGATCCTTCATACCTCATGGATCATTGTTGCTGCATTGCAGATTTTTATTGAAACATTTCTAACAGGAATGTTTTTCCAGAAACATAAAGATCTGATGTTACGAAGTTTAACTGTATCTGGATTTATTGCATGTTATTAATTCTGCTCACATTTTATATAGAAGAAATGTGCACTCTTGTCTGTTGCAGGTGCATTTCGACATACAAATCTTGCCTTTTACAACTTGAAATACTAATGTCCAGATATTTGTGGACCATAGCACCCAAACCTAATTGCAAGAATAAATGTTGGCATAAATGTTGTCTGTTTCTGCAAACCATGAATATGTTACATTTGCAAGTTATGATGTTGCGAATACTTTAAAAAAACAACTGCTCTTCAAGCCACTATTCTGGCTGGAAATGCAGCTATGTGTGAGGGAAATAATCCTCTCTGAAGTAGTGACAGACTCAGTATGAGGACTCAAGTCTCTTTAATACATGCAGCATGTAGAGAAGATCCAAGTGTTCTCAACCAACCCTCAGAAGATACAGACTTTTATATAATACTGATGCTCTGACCCCAGTGCACAAGCAACAGCTGCACTCGTAAAAGAGATTGTCCCCAATAAAACAGATTCATCAAAACAAGAATTCCCCCCACAGGAGAAAAGGAAATGCCCCCAAGATATGGGAAATTACCCTCCAATGTAGAGTCCTGAATAATTCCCACATTTGTCTCGTTAAAAAACAACTTCTTGTGCCACTATCCCGACAGGAAACACAGTGATGTCTCAGTTATAAACAGCTGTTTTTCAAGCCACTATCCCAGCTGGAAACACAGTGATGTCTCAGATATGAACAACAGTTTTTCAAGCCACTATCCCAGCTGGAAACACAGTGATGTCTCAGTTATAAACAGCTGTTTTTCAAGCCACTATCCCAGCTGGAAACACAGTGATGTCTCAG
>NC_065520.1:17571329-17580826 GCF_006386435.1 Epinephelus moara
GTTTTTCAAGCCACTATCCCAGCAGGAAACACAGCGATGTCTCAGTTATAAACAGCTGTTTTTCAAGCCACTATCCCAGCTGGAAACACAGCGATGTCTCAGTTATAAACAACTGTTTTTCAAGCCACTATCCCAGCAGGAAATGCAGTGATGTCTCGGTAAAAACAGCCACTTTTCAAGCCAAATGCAGTGATGTCTCGGTAAAAACAGCCACTTTTCAAGCCACTATCCCGACAGGAAACACAGCAATGTCTCAGTTATAAGAAAAAGTTATTCAAGCCACTTTCCTGGTGGGAAATGCAATCATGTCTCAGTATAAAACAACCACTTTTCATGCCCCTATCCCAGCTGGAAATGCAGCAATGTTTTGGTAAAAAAACAATCACTTTTCAAGCCACTATCCCGGCAGGAAACACAGCAATGTCTCAGATATAAACAACCATTTCTCAAGCCACTATCCCTGCAGGAAATGCAGTGATGTCTCTGTAAAAATCAACCATTTTTGGTGGCATTATTGCCGCTGGAAAAACAGCTACACTTTGCTTCAAAGCGGCCATGTTTGGTACCTTAAAAACCGCTGGAAAAACACCAACAGGTCACAACAAAACATTCACTTTTCATGTTTCAAAAGTTGCTGGAAACACAGCAATGACTTGGTAAATCACAACTATTTTTGTTGTTTGTTGGTCTCAAACAGTGATCTGCTGTGGCAGGCATCTTGCCGAGGTGACACGCCATCCATCATCCCTTCCCATATAATACATCACTTCAGAAACATTGATATTACACATATGATTCTTGCAAATGTAACATACCCTTGGTTTGCAGAAATGTACAATGCCAACACTTTCTTTTGGTGACAGGGCTGCTGCTCCCATAATCAAATCTGTGGATATGTTTGAGTGTGCACGAACCTGAATAAAGGTTAAAGACAGAGGCACTAAGCTCTGAGCACGCACAGAAAGTAAGTGTCTGTGTGCAGCGTGAAGTAGCACAAATCAAGTCAAACATCGACCCTCCAGATGTCTTTAAGTAAAAACGCTTTTTGCAGCAGAAAAGTGTGGAATAATTTCGCAGTGAAAGGCTGCTACGTGTAAACATATTCATGAAACACCTGATCTTAGACTCTTTTCATGCCACCTATGTCTGAGAGCGTCTGTGCGCTGATGTGTATTTTGAAAAATATGAAAGGAGAAGAAATCAGACATCAAAAAGGGATGAAAGGAGCAGCGTCGAAAGTTGACTATGACAATCCTTAATCGCTGGGAAGAGGTGTTGTTGTTGTGGAAACAGGTTTATACCGACACCTTGCCAGAGGTACAGAGGAGCAGAATGCTCAGGCGTGTAATTTCACAGCTCGCAGAATTCCTGGTCATCCTACCTTCAAAACGTAAACATCGACGCGTCTCCAATCGCATTAAGTTGTGAAGCCATCGGTGTTTCTTTTGAAAGGGCCACAACTGGAGTCGATGCCAGCAAAGGCTTCTCATACAAAGGCTCATTTTTCAGTGTCTCTTCTCGCCCTGGAGCTGTTTGCCAATCTAGCTCTGAATACACCCTTCACTGGCTTGAGCACCTTGAGGTGTGCTCATCTCTAATCATTATTTGATGACAGAAATCTGCAGGCAAAAAACCAGGAGACACACAGTTCCTTAGCAACGGGCGCCGGTAGTCCAAACAATTTCATTAAAGCGTGGCACCTCTTAGCAGGTGGGTGAGTGTTAGAGGAGATAAACATTCATGAGCAGATTGGCTGTGGTATTTGCCAACATCACAATTGATGATATCAATTTGTTTGCGAAGCAGCTCAAATATTGTAAGTGGATTAGGCAAAGGTGTCGGGGATGGTGAAGGAGTGTATCAGGATGTCTTTTTTCATTTAATTGATGGTGAGCAAAATGCAGCGAAATGTGATGTTATTTTTTGTTTTGAGGAGAATTACTTTAATCCCCAAGCACAGCAAATACACAGCATATACATTATTGATACACATAATACGGGAAGAGAGTAATTTGGTTTTTTGAAACGTCTGCAGACAAATGTACAGAGTTTTGTTGAGGTTTTAGCATATGTCTACGGGACGTCAAAGATAACAAAGCATTGTGTTTGAAGGGTAAAACTCAAAGTGTATCCACATATCTGCAGCCACAGTCAAAACAAAACACTCAGTCATTTACTTTTTCAATATGTGTGTCTTGCAATTAAGTTCTTCTAAATACGACATGTTTTGCTGTAGTTTCGATGCCTTTTGATTTATTTTGCTTCTCCATGCACCTTGGAAGTAGATGAAGTTATAACCTCCTTCTACAGTTTTATTTTGCTGACATTTTTTGTTGTTGTTTTATGAATGGACTGAATGCAGTTTTCAAGCCATTTCTGATCGGTTTGGTAGCAGATGAAATACCGCACTCCATCTTTTCTTTTTGTTGCATACTCTTTTCAAAAGTCATGTTATTATTTTACTTATTATTTCCTGCCAATTGTAATTTCTTGCACTACTTGTTGGATTACTTTTCTGTTACACCCATAGACTGTTAAAAATAATGGACATAGCTACCGTGATGTCACCCATTGGTTTGTGGACTCCCATTCTGAACCCTTGAGTTTGGTATTTCGGCCGTTGCCATCTTGGTTTTTTGGAGCCAGAGGTGACCATATTTCAGTGAGCGACTGACAGCCTGTCATTCAAAGTTGCCTGCCCCAAATTATGAGTAACTTTAAGCTTTAACTTTAAGAAATTGGCTAAAGAGACCAAATCTGCTTTTGCACCAGGCTGTAAACATGTTTATTACTGCTGTAAAGTTGGGCATTTTGGGTCTATGGGGATTGACATGTTTCTGGAGCCACCTTCAAGTGGTCATTAGAGGAACTGCAGTTTTTGGCACTTCTGTGTTGGCTTCAGTTTTCTGTTTTGGAAGTTGCCGCTTGGTTACATCCCTCAACCCCGTCTCCTCAAAATTTGGTCTTCGCAAGTGCGCCTTTGTGTGGATGTCTGTGTAATCGCTGGTAAGCTTTGCTTTAGCTAAAGCTTGATAGCTTGAAAAATGGCTGTGTTACCTTGGAGTCTTCTGTTGGCTGTGACCGGTATTTACCAAGAATCAGTCTGAAAGATGGGAAGTCAGTGGTGGAGATAAGCGACGTTTCATCCACCACGTATCCAGCCATACGCTTTATTAGTTCTTCATTGCTTGAAGTCAGCAGCTATCGACAATTAAAATCCAAATTTGGTTGATTAGCCAGAGAGGGCTACGGCCATTCTCACCTTTACGTTGTTGTGCCATCAGCCATAGCAGGCGTTTCAGACCAGAGCCTTGAGAGAGTCTTCGTATGGCTACCTGGAGCAACTATGTTCCCGTCATCTTTCCTTCTAATATTTCTCGCAGCTGAATGCAAACGTTTCCATCTCCCAAGCTAGCTTGCTGTTTTGTGACGTGCATGCGAGACTTATTGTCGGATTTCACATCAGTAGGGGGTGACAACAAAAGTAAGGTTGCAATGAGTTATTTTTATTTGGGTAACTGTAGTCTCGCTCACCAGACCTTTCTCAAGAAAAGAAAGGTCAGGCTGCGCCGACTCTTACTTTAAGATTGTAGAAAAAAACGCCCCGGCTTTTTTTATTTCTTTCAACCAATCACAATCGTTCTTGGCGGTGCCACAGCAACAGTGCGCTTGAAAACTGCTACACAACCGGAGGTGGTAGGGCGGGACTTCAGCGGGTGGCTCGTTCCGCCCAATGAGAGGCTGATCTATGCACGAACTTCCGCCCACTCAGACTAGGGTAACTGTAATATTATTACGTTCGTAGACGTGTTAGACTACTCTTTCCTAGGAAAGGTTACCCAACACTGGTTGTATCTGTATTTCCTGAATAGTGTATAATAGCAGAAGGAAAACCATGATACGAATTCTTCAACAGCAACATAATATAACAAACAAGTCCTTTATGTACCTAAGAACATAGTCAGAACAAGGTGATATTGTCTGTACCTCTTGTCAAATGGCTAACCTGTCGAGGTTAACAGATGCACCTGAGGTATGTCTTGAAGATACACACCAATAATTAACTTCCCCAGCGTGAAAGGTACATCTTCTCTAACCTTTATCCGTTCTCACTTCATGAACAGGTGAGTTCCACCTGGCCTCACGCTGACAAAGGTAACCGATTCTTGACTTTGACCCGGTCGCTAACAGGTAATGTGCAATCATTGACGAAAGCTCATTTGAAGAGCAGCCAGGTGTCAAAAGCCGGGACTTTGTGTTCCACAAAAAAAGAGTGATGATGCCTCAAGTGCACAGTGTGTGGAGTCAGTTAGACTGCAGCAATTGTTGCTCGATGTAGCTGAACTGAGGGTTTTTTGGGAGGACTGTAGAGAAGAACAGCTCTTTTGACTCCACATCCGGTGCTCTAATGTCTGGGTCGTTCTGTACATAGCCTGGAGCTAATATATTGACCATGAATGAGATGAAAGAAACTTGTGAGCGCAGAATGTGTGATATGATGTTTGTACATCCAAATGTGCTTCACATCGTCGTCACAAGATCAACTGAGAGACAGAAGATGTGCCCAGATGTCCAGGAATGTGTACTACATGTGCCCTCACATGCATCTCAGCGTAGCTGAAGCTCTGGTCAAGGTGCAGGACAAAGACCGCGTCTTTGTTTTTTAGTGATGAACAACGGCGGTGAATGATTTCTCAGACACACTGTAACATCTGAGGAAAGCATTTCAAGGTTGAACGTGGCTTTTTATAGTTGTCTCACGCTGGATGAAAAGTCTTGTCCTTCTGTCACCTCTTTACTGTTATGTTTATGGTAAAATATATCAACCAATTGACATGTCAGACAGAAAGAATTTTTTTTTTAAAGTAAAATACATGATTGTGTAGAGGTAATGTGAGGATAAGCACAAGGAATCCAATCTAATCCAGTGGGGTTTGTAAATGTTTGTTTAGCTCAAGAAGTAGAACAGCCTGGCCCTCTCTCCAGGGCGTCCCAAAACACTGCTTGGTCAGTGGCCCTTGGCGTCAGACATGGACACATAAAGCACCCTTTAGGGTCTGTACGAGAAACACCAGGCAATCAACCAACTCCATTGTAAACCCAGTCGTGTCATTATTAGGCGGTCAGAAAACGGTAATAGTTGACAAAGCGTGAAAGTCCACTTTGGGCAGGTGGTTAGTAGGAATGAGTGAGTACACCATTGTCTGTATCTCAGTCCCTCCAGGATCTCGCGGCAATAAAACCTTGAATTTGCGGCCATGTTTGTCGATAAAAATTGCGATAAAAATTGTGGCATTTTTAGGCGATTTTTTTGCAGGAAATTGTGGCAAATTACAAAAATTGCAGCTGATGACAAAAGGAGAAAATAGATGTGCTTTTTTTTAAACTACTACCTCCAAAAGAATAAGTCATGCAATCACTTGCTATAATAATCATACTGAATATTACAGAAATAGCTGCAAATGTTTTTTATAGTTCTCTTTAGTTTTAATTAGTTTCAATACTTCAATAATGTTGCAAAAATCCTGAGTGAATATTGTAGCTCTCAAACCAGACAATGTGACTGTAAAACACATATTGTCTGCATGTAAACAGCGCAAATTCTTATTCAATTAAATTCAATCTTAATTTTTAAATTCAATACAGAGCGTTTTTCCATACTGCAATGCCATTAGCGCATTTGATGACGCCACTTTAGGTCAGCCGGAAAAACGCAGAAAAATTGCGGGACTTTTTCTTAATTTTATTAAATTACAAGCCGCCGCAAATATTGTAGACTTCTGTTGAATTTGCGTTAATTATTGCGATTTTCTGGAGGGACTGGTATCTGTATCTGTTAAACCAACTAAATTGCCTGTATCTGTACTCAGGGTGGGCTTAGTTTGAACCAGAGTTTGAACTCAGAAGTTTTATTTGTTGTTATTTTATGATTCTGATATTAAAATGGGGGCGGCATGTTCAGTTAACCTTTTTCTTTTATTGTTTTTAATTGTATTACAAGATATTGTCTACTTCAGTTGTCTGTTTTATTTAATAGGCACTTGATCTTAGTTTTGTACGTTATACCTGTAGTTTGTAAATGCCTTTTTTCGATAAAGTCTGGGGCGGTGGGGGCGGAAGAGAGAGGAAAAGTGCGTGATGCTGCCATGTAGCATGCTCTATCAACCACAGCAACAACAATATGGCATCGCCAACATCGCTGCCTGATAATTATACACCTGTCAAAACGGTGAAAGAGGATGCGACGAGACGATGGTGCGCCAGAATTTAAAGTTTTACTTTGGTGAACACTTTTACTTTTTGGTGAATTCCGGATCCGCTTTCTAGGTCAGAACCAGAATCCAGACAAAATTCAGAGTGAATGGAAACCAGGCTCTTCGCCGTACGTGGAGGGCCTGGTGACGCGAGGCTGGGCTTGTTCCAGCCTAGACAAAACTAAGTCCAGTTGCGTTCGATTCAATTGCCTTGAGATAACGATGACCTGGATAAATGAGAATATCATCTACAGGCACCAGTCACATATGTAAGTCGAAACGAGGCGTAAGGCTTGATTACAAACTTTGCAAAGTGGGCAACCCCTCCAAGGGCCCAGAAGTCCAAAGCCCCAGGGTTTCTGTGTCTCAGTTGCTTTGTGTTAATTAAACAACACGCACATTATCTTTGCAGGTCCTGCTTTTGTGCCTCACCTTGAGGTCCTGCTATGTGGGTGTACCCTGTTTCATTAAGTGATTACTTATTGCATAATGTATACTGTGTATTATCGAATTAATATCCCATTATAGAAGCACTATTGCACCATGAGTGGGAGGAACTGGGGACTCAAGGGGGCCAAGCTGCTTATTTCTGCCCTTGGGCCCTGCAACAAGGCATTACAGCCATGTTGGGTTACATCCAAGGAGAAACTGAGCACTGTGTTGTATATTCAGACACAATAATGCACGTTAAGGTTGCACCTTTAGGAGAGAAATTGCAGCACAAGCCTACAAAACCTCCTAATGCCTCCATAAGCTGTCAGTTTGGCTCTGCACAGCACCTGCATGACTAATCCCTGTGCCTTTATTGCACTTTGTAAATGATGAATTGATGCTGCCGATCGCTGCCTATACAAGCAGAGTAGGTATAATTTTTATGCTGCAGAGCTGAGTGACCCGCGGCTGCATGCATGTTAACGTACGAATTTACGATCGCCGTCTCCATCAAACACTGACATAAATGAACTGGCATTGCTTCCTGCTCATGACCCTCCCTCCCTCCCGTGCGTTTCCCTCTGTCATCTTTTTGACACCTCCAAAAGATGACATGGAAATACATGTGTCGGCAAGCCTGACAATGAGGAGCCATAAAGCAATAAAGCAAAAAAAAGAGGAAGACGGGGACCTCGGAGTGTTTGTCACTGTCATGTCTATTGATTGATGACAAAGAAAACGATTGAGAGGTCCTCGACAGAGGGGCAGGAGGAGACAGACAGAGGGAATTTCATTTGTTGAGTCAAATATTCAGAAAGGAGACGTGCGCGGGCATTTTAGCCTCCCATTTCTCTTATTGTATTACATTAATCAAAGGGCTTCCGGGACGTTCATCTAAACCGATTGTCACCGTGATGTTCTGCAAGCAAAGTGAAAAAACAACAACCAAAAAAAACATCTCTCAGAGATGTCTCTTTCCTGACAGTGGTATCAATTGTCTTGTCTTAAATGATCACGGCCACTGCATTACTTGGAAATTAACAGCTAGAATTTATGTGAGTGCCTCTCTCCTCGCTTCCTGCCGCGGCCGAGTCGCAGAAACAAATAATTGAATTGGTACAAGTACATAAAGCATTCCAGCGGCTAATGTAACAGGCCTAACTGAGTTAACGAAGGCAAGGGCACAGACAAGAGTGGGGTTATAAAAAAAAAAAAAAAAAAAGTGCCATGCAGATCTGAACCTTTTCCCTCTTTTACCAGCCGTGTTGTTCTTTCTGCGGCACGTTTTATCTCTCATCACCTTCCTCCATGTTCCTCTTCATTTCTCCCTCCCTCTTTAATTGGAAGTCTCCGCCTCAGTTGTGTATCACCTAAGATGCCGGGGAAACCCAAGCTGTCACAAAGTGTGCTTATTAAAATGGACTGGGAAAGATAAAAGCCTAAACCCCCCCTTTTCTTTTCTTTTTTTTTTTTTTTTTACGAGGCGGCGGTGACTGTCTGAGTGCATCAGTCGTGGCTGAATGAGACACTTCGACCCTGAAGCGGTGTGTTTACAAAAAACTGGGTGAATTGTCCCTTTATAATCAGTCCCAAAATCACTTAATGCACCATGTAGCATAAATGCACAGGAATTTGTCTCGGAGGCAGCGGGGCAAAGACACACTGACAACATATACAGCGACACAAAGCATACTCGAAGCACATGATGCTACGACGGACATGTTTGAAAGCGCCAATAGCCAATGTTGTTCTGATATTTCGAGCAGATATCGTAAATATAGTGCTGTTTTCATACATAAAAACAAGTCGAAAATATTCCCCCAAAGATATTATTCCTTTGAGACTCTTCCAGGGTTAGCAGAGTTTTAAGGCGGACTGATAGTGATATGATTTAGAGCAGATACCATGGTGTATAAATCATTAGAAATAAAGCTCCTATGTATCTCGGACACATATGACATCATCCATCACCAAAGTGACAATGATGGAAAGGCATTTTATAGCCGACCATTACGCAGTCATATTGCCTGAATGTACGTCCTATCTGAAGGCTGAATGTGAGCCGATGCTTTATCTTCCGTCTGGCGAGAATGGTTTTTACTTTTACCTCCCAAAAGCTTTGGTACTTTCTGTAGCAACAACAGTCAGAAGTACAATTAAACATAATGCAATAGTTTGTTCTGAGTACAGTGCTCTCTTTTGCAGAAATGCCCTGATCACACTCGCATAGTTCCACACCATCACACTTGTCAGCTGCTCTTTATAATCACAGTGTGATCTGTTGGCCCTAGAGCAGCTTCGTTGGAGAGGTTGGGGGCCAGAGTCCTTGATCATGAGCATCTCAGTCAGTCACTTTTCCCACCCACATGTATACAGCTAGTTCATCCTGGTAGTGAAAAATTCTTTGTGAGCTCTTTGTGGTCCTGTTTACACCTGGTATTAACATTCATCCTTAGTGATCGGATCACAAGTGGACATCTCTAAGTCCAGGTGCGAATGGATCAAATGTGTCCTTAAGGAATCTTGAGATCCAAATGCTACACACATTTAGAGGTGGTCACATGTTTACTGCATACTCACTTGCTTATCTGACAGACCACTGGATAAGAGAGACTTTAGCCCTTTTCTTACACGTAGATCGCTCTATGGGGGGGTCAGCCCTATGTTCCCACAGCCCTATGTTCCCACATTTCTAAGATTTTTCTCAAAATTAGGCCCTATGTTCCCACAGCCCTATGTTCCCACATTTCTAAGTTTTTTATCAAAATTAGGCCCTATGTTCCCACAGCCCTATGTTCCCACATTTCTAAG
>NC_065520.1:17581994-17610978 GCF_006386435.1 Epinephelus moara
GAGAGAATCACCGAAGGACTGACCAGCCGCGGCTTCCCTCCCACGTCACTGTTTACGTCACACGCTGAGCTACACGTTTTGTTACTTGCTCACGCCCCCCATTGCCCCGAAAAAGGTGCATTCTGTATAAACAAAAGTAGGCAGGCCGGCATTTTGTGCACTCCCCGATTTTGTTTTTATACTGCCAATGCTGAAAAAAGACTGATTGGGCTTTCCTGCAAATTTGCACAACTCCTTTTTTAAAAAGGGCTTATGTCACAGACGCAGAGCTGAAAGGGCCAGTTAGCCGTGTGATGCTAACAGTTAGCCTTGTCACTGTGAGTGTGGGGCCAGCACAGAGTTCACACTTCTGCAGCAGTAGTCTCCTAGTGGCACATGATAAACAGAGAGATACCCCTTTTGCACTTTTCCATTCCTGCACCCAATTTTAAATTGTCCAGAGCATTTCAACCAAGAATAAATTGGTTTGGAACCCGAAAAGTGGGTTCACAGCTGGGACCAAATCAAAACAGGTATTCCTTGACCTGAAGTGCTAATTTGTTGGAGAAGGAGTAAGAGAAAGAAAGAAGGCAGGTAATCAATATGGCGTGTGCAGCCCTACTCTTAAATAAGTTTTTATAGGATCAGCCAAGATGCATGTTGATACCAGGTATAAACAAGCTCTATAGCAGCATGACTCACTGTCAGTCACCAGGATTTGATTTCCCATGTAGCGCTGATGATGCAGGACGATTCAGCAAGTAAAGCTGCAGCATTTTCACCATCAGTCATAGCTCTATGAATTATAAAGGCTCCGAACCTGACTTTGTATCCAACCTCGCAACATCAAACGCATGGGGAAAAAAAGTTACATCAGATATTTTGCTAAATATAAGCTCGGGAAAATTCTTTGAATGTGCACGGTGTTAGCTGAAATGTTACACTGCACATCTTGTGCATAATCAAGAATCAATACTTCATGGCAGCGTATCGCTATGCAACAGTGTGGTGACCCATTTGGAAAAAAACCTCGAGTTACATCAAATTGGAGTTCCCCGAATGCCATTCCCCCGTCCACTTAACCAACTGCTGTAAATGTTGTACTCCTGAACAGCTTCTGTTTTTTGTTGATGTGTTTTTTTTTTCCTGCTGCTGTGTATTTTGCTGAAGCTTTAGACTCTCATTAAATCAACTGAGGAACTGCAAGCCTCTACAAACATCAAATCTATAAATTGCACGGATGGTCTTACGCTAGGTCTCAGACAGCACTACCCTTTGATGAAAACTTCTGGGACAAAAACAGAAAAATAACTAGAGATTCTGAGGCAAGAAGAGAAAGTCTTGTTTTGACACTAAGATTAATTTACAAGTTTTCCCTCACTGGCAAAAAGAAGGGGTGTGTGTGAGGGGGGTGAGGAGAGAAAGAGAAAGAGCAGAGAGAGATGAGAGGAGCTTTTGATATTTATTAGGCCTGGACCTCACCAAAGACCTCTCCCAGGACTGCCGATGTGACAATTAAGCCAGGTTGTGCTTTGACACTGTTTCCATAGGCAAGTGGCCAAAGTATATCTCCAGTCAAAATATCCATGCCAGCTAACAAGCTTGTTCCCTCTCCATAGAGCCGAGAAGAAAGGGAGGCTGCAGCCTTGAGACATGAACAAAAGCAAAAAAAAAAAGGAGGACGAGGGGGTTGGTGGTGAGGTTGGGTGTTAGAGGGTATAAGACAAAAAAATACCCCCCCTCCCTCCTCTTTCCGAAAGAAGCCGCTGGAGTTTGCTGAAGAAAACGGTGTCAACGACTAGATGTGATCAAGGTGTTGTGTGCAGCTCGAGAATGTCCAACGCCGTCAAGGCCCGACACAATGCGCAGCCAGATAGGAACCAGGCCCCTGGGTACGCTCTCACTCGCTTTTGTTCCGCCTTAATGACCCTGCCTTGATTCCATCCATAACGCTCGCAGCTCTCGCTACACCTTGCCTATTTAGCCCACAGTCATGTCAGCCCGCTTCTCCCATTGCTCAATCTTCGCCCTCATTTCACTTCTTTTTTGTTATGTGTGTGTGTCCGCGAGTGTGTGTGTGTGTTTGCTGGAAAATGCTCTTGTCTTAGAGGAGCTCCCTGCCACACAATGGCCATCTAAACTCATTAAGAAAATTCCGTAAAGAGCCATTAACAAACGGGTTCTCTTTGGCCAGAGATATCAGGTCTAATTAGGTGACCGTTCTTGACAGGGTTGCAAAAACAAAAGGCGCGCTCGCATTTGAAAAGGTTCAGGTCCCGCAAAGGGCCTCACGTTTTTTTGTGTGTTTTTTTTTCTCTCCTCCTCCCTCTTCTTCATCTCCCCCCACCGTAGCCGACTAATGACTGTGGGTTTAACAACAAAAAAGAAGAAAAAATACCTCTCCTCCCTGGGAAGGCGACGGGGAAAGGTTCGCCATCCGCCAAACAAAAGCCTTTCCACTTCGGGACCTTTTTCCCCCTCGCCAGGTGACTCGCTGTCCTCATTTACGAGACAATGAAGCCACAGACAGACTTATTGTAAACACTTTGCATGGGCTGCTAAATGGACTGCCATGCCAAGCCAGCAACTCAGGCTTCAGAGCCCCCCTGCCCGCCCTCCCTCCCACTGCGGCCCTCCTCTCCCAGTTTCAAGTACAGTGTGGACCGCTGCCGTTTTTGTTGTACAGGAATTTGTTGTGGTGACACTGAGGCAGAGGCACTGTTAGATAAGTGCATCCTGGCACAGCGGGGCCTCGGATGTAGAGCAGATCATGCAACCCGCAGTCAGTGATACATATTACTAGTGAAACTAGATCACAGGCATTTTTTTATTTAAGAAGAAAATATATGTGCGATGGATTATTTGTGATTTTTCAAAAACTACAAAGGTCCTCCATTTGAAAAATATAGCCACAGATAAAAGTGTTTCACAGAGTGCCAAACACACATTAACAGACCCTTCTTTCTAATCGTTTGAGGTGGAAACAGTTTCGTACGTCTTCAAATATAGTCACAAAAATAAAAGAATGTTTAAATCCCCATCCCCTCCACTTCCCGCTGACAGTCAGCTCGTATACTACATTTAATATGATACATATAAAAAGTACAGATGTAACATATCCATGTTTTGCAGATGCCAATATCTTCTTGTAAGTCATTTGGAAAGCTAGCTAACTGACACATCAGCTCAGACAGTTGGTGTGTCTCAAATTTCGTACTTCCGTCAGTACACTTCCATGTAGTATACTATGTCCACTTTGTACTCATTGGTGTAGTGCGCAAATTTCAACAGGGTAGTCTTGTCTCAAATCAAACACGGCCGTTGTGCACTCACCGGAATTAGCTAGTTAGCAAACTAGCATTAGCATTCGCGTTATCGTTCGCGGTACCAAATCATTACAGACTGCTAAATTAACCCAATAAACATACTGCTGGCTTATACCCGACAACAGTACAGTATAGTGGTGCTTAGTGTTTCCAGTTTGAAAAGTGGTCCCTCCCCTTCCGCTACGTAGCCAAGATGGTTTCCAGTTTGAAAAGTGGTCCCTCCCCTTCCGCTACGTAGCCAAGATGGTGACGACTGAGGGCGAGAAGTGTCCATAGTTCCACACTCAACTTCTTGACCGTTTTGACTGCACCATCCGGGTACTCATAGTGCACTGCATTTTTCCATACTTCTCAGTGTGAACACACTTATGCACTCAAAATATTAAGTGTAAGTACAGAAGTACGCGATTTGAGACACAGCACAAATTTTGCTAGCTGTAATGTCAGCAAGCAAGCTAAGGTAGCGAGCTAGCAGTTACTAAGCTACCCTTCACTGATCTGGCATTGGTTGCTCTGTAACGTTAGCTGATAATGTTATTTACAAATGGCAAGCTAGCTAATTTACCGTCCAGAACAGCCCTTGAGTCTGGATTAGTTAAATGATGTTAAACACTAAGGAATGGGGATGCAAATTGTAAGCACTTTCCTTAATCGAGCACTGATAATGTTAACGATTGATCGCGATTAAAAAACAAAATAAAGACTTTACTTGCATTGCACAGCCTATGAAACACGAAGATGTCGAGGCCTAAGCTTATGAAGCACATTGAATAACTGATTTCATGCCGAACACGCGAATAAAAGTCGCCCCTGCTTACATATAGCGTTACAAGAAAGACGCTCAAGACTAAATGTAACACTGTCCCGATTTCTGCCTACTTGCTCTTGTTGAGGAAAATTAGCATATTGACATGGCCGGATGTGACACTCTGGCCATGTCAACTCTGCTTTAAAGTTAGCAAAATGACGCTTTGTTAAAGATGTTGCCCTGATTTCGACCAATATAGTCTTGTACCCACCTCTGGAAAGCCGACAAAATATCAGGAAATAGGGGAAAAAATCCCAAACACAAGTTCTTAAAGTCCAAGGTCTTTGCAATGATAAAGGTAGCAAATGCTCAATTTCGAGAGATGCAATGTGTTTAATTTATCCTCCGAATTCCTGTCAATGTTGAGTTTGTCTATCCATTAACCACCTTGGTTGCTTCACGCAGTCACCTATCATGCTTTTAAGCTCCAGTAGCATCCATATTACTTTGCTTTAGTCTACAAATAAACTAATAATTTCACCATGAGCACTTAGTAAATTCGATTTTTCCAGGCCATGGCTCAACAGCAATATTTTGGATGAATATTCTATCTATTTCTGTTCCATCAAATTCAACTTAAATGCACTTTCACATGCAAAATCTGGCCATTAAATAATTGCAAACGGTATTGACAGTCTAGACCTTTAAGGGACCAGAGAGCACCGGAGAGTCCAGGACTGAGGAAGTCATCATGTGAGCTGTGTCCCACGAGCTGCGAGCAGTCACCACTAGAACATTAAGTTTCCAGCATCACCTATTTCATTAAGGCATGCAAATGAATTTGGCTGTTTGACTTTGGAGTAGAACTGGCCACTAACCACCCTAAAGCTCTTTTCCATACACGTGTTAGCTTGGCTTGGTTCGGTTTGACTCG
The DNA here is from genome assembly GCF_006386435.1 of Epinephelus moara. NCBI lineage: Eukaryota > Metazoa > Chordata > Actinopteri > Perciformes > Serranidae > Epinephelus > Epinephelus moara. The sequence continues at coordinate 17,586,982 of NC_065520.1, forward strand.
GCATGTCAGCCCAGAGCGACAGAGACTACCTGCTCGAAGGTGTGACTTTAACTGATGATGCGCTGGTGCTTGTAGACAAATGGAATGTTTATTGCAGGTGTTATTATGGTCAACAAGTTTTTGGTTTTGGTGTCAGAGTTTTCTAATTTTCTCTCTGTGCTGCACGAACGTACACCCAATGACCATCTCCTCATTTCTTGTGCCAGCCAAGTCATCCTGCACTCAGGCTGGGAATCATTTGAAAAACTATGATACCAGTACTTAACTAGTGCCCTAAAAGTGATACCGAAATCAGGAGAGGCCCTAGTGATACCTTTACGTCTACTTCATCAATACCCATCATGTGAATCGAAGCATTCAGTTGAGTAAATTGCCACCAGACGCCACAGGCATTTAGTAAAGCCGAACTTTTGAACGTTTCTGTGGCATCTCAGCACCCTGAACGGCCCACTCTGTTAAATACACTGTGCTCGACTTCACCACACCACACACTGTAGGTGTTGTAGCTGCTGTGCTGGTGGGCCAATCACGTTGCATTAGATCAAAGAGTGCTTGTAGTGATTGGCTGGAAGCAACACCATAAAAATAGTCACTGTTTCTAGATGAAGGTACAAAAAGGATTAAATGCAGGTATCATTTCTTTTAAGATCATTTTTTCTTCTTCTTTGCTGTTAATGACAGGACGGTTGCAGCGTGAGACGGGGAGAGACAGAGGACGAAAAGGTCCAGCAAAGGTCCACGGGCCAGAGCCGAACCCACAGCCGCCATGGCAAGAACACCGACATGTGGCCACATGGGGCGCCTGCTCTACCCACCAAGTCACCGGACGCCCCGAATGCAGGTATCGTTTGACTTGGAAGAGTTTCAATACAACTTGGTGTTGAGTTATTTCGGCCAATACCCAGCCGAATCTTGTACAGTCTTGTCTCTCCAAGCAGGAAGTAGGGGTTGTCTTTCATCCGCAGACCAAGCACTTGCCATTCTTTGCTTCTTTTGAGATGCAGTTACAACCAATGAAGTATCTGCTATGTCTAGCAATAGCATCGGAGGCTACACAGACATGACATTGGCACGGAGTATTTATGACGAAGCCCATCTGACGTCACTGCAACCTGCTTGAAGGCAATACTTCTGAAAATGGTCCATCGAATCGGCACAATATGGGGCATTTAAACTAGTGATAAAAACGCAAATCAACACGACATTATTTGAAAAGCCTTACTACTCTATTAAACTTTTAATTGCATCGAGTGCTCCACTTTTCTTCCTTTGGGTTCAGTCTTTTTTGAGGTGACCCATCGGATATTGTTTATGGATTTTCTGTCCTGATCCGTAGAGCACCGAAATATCTGGCAAGAGCGCAAGAGTTTCCTTCACCCTTACAACTCTATGTTGTACGTCAAATTTTAACTTTACAGAGAAATAATCTCGCAAATCTAAGCAGAAAAAGGAGCAGAAACATTATACTGAAGAGGTGACGAATTACCATGCTGAACACTGGGTAATGGAGTAGCGCTGGTCTAAGGGTTAGAGAAGTTGGCTTGTGACTCCATGATAAAATAATGCGACTGGGGAAAGTCAAAAATCTGCGCCCATCCCTTCTTCATTGCCTTTTACAGTAGGTGGAAACCTGTTTATGCAAAGACAGCGTTCCTCAATAAGTGACACGTTGCCTGTTTAAATGGTTAAACAGGAAGGAAAAAAGGATGCTTGGGCATTTCCCATTGAGAACAACTCTTTTGAGCCTCGGTGACCGGAATGTCAGTTGCTCCGTCATAGTGTATGGGACCATTGTCCATCGCCAAGCAGTTGAAAACAGCAGTGGGACTATGTGTGAATGGGAGGAATCAAATAAAAGTCCAATGGGTGCAGAGTGTAAGACCTTTAAGTCTGATTCTGCAAAGTGTACCTGTATAGGAAGAGACTGTTCGCTGTGTGTGGCCTGCTGGTCCGTCCCATCAGCTGTCACTGTCTTGTCTCTCATTACCTCTTCCAATGAGCCCGGACATCAAGTGTGGTTCCTTTCGACGGCCACATCGCAATCTATTTACGGTCGGGACCTTTTGCAGCCCGAGTAATCCATTCATGTTTGAATGAAAAGATCTTTCACCTTAATGTGTTGCATTCCAAAGACAGATGACAGTGACCTTTGTTCTGCTTTATATTGTATGTGGTCGCGTAAAATATATCGCCTCTGTTTTCCGTGAGTAGCTCGGCATAAATAAGACACAAAAACTCAGACGTGGTCTTTTATTAACCCGGACATTAACGGCTTTTTTTGTTGTTCCATGCTATGATATAGTGTACGCACCATGGGAAAAAGGCCTGGTATCTTTCACAGTGTTTGGATGTTTTTCAAGGAACTGCTGCAAACACTGTAAAAAGAGCTCCACTAACAGCGCGTTTATAAAGTACACCACTCTAGCAAATTGCATTTTCTGTGTTATGCCGAGTGTGTGCGTCTTCACACATTTGCTTTTCCTTTACTCATTTTCAGCTTCATACCAAGCAGTAGTTCTCAGACGCATTGCTCACTTGTTTTTGCCTTTTCATTATCATCCACTCTCCAGTTTCACACCAAACTGGTTTAGATTAAGATCTTTTAAGTTGGGGTTTATTTCCAGACAAAAGAATTTTCCCATGTTTACAACTTAATCCAAACTGACCACATTTAGATGCACACAAGCAACACAGCAGTAACATGATTAAGGAAATGGCCCATGAAAAACTTTGATTATCCCACTGCTGTTTTGCTCTTATCTTAAGTAAAACTACAATCACACCTACAGTTTGTTTTCTTTGGTCCGAACCCGAGTGGAAAATGTAATTTGAGTTTAGTTTCACACCGCCCAATAACAAGCCGACCACAAGCTGTAAATAAAAGTCCTGTAGGTTCGAGATGCTGGCAGCAGAGGTGGAGGAGCTCAAATTAAATCCACATAAAGAAATGGCTGACTTTGTTCTGCTTGGTTTTCCATGCAGGCAGAGCTGCTTCTGTCTCCTTTTACCCATAATCCCCCGAGCCTTTTCCTGTAGTTGGTTTGGATTACGTTGTAACTTCTAACAAACCACATCAGAGTTCTCCTCGCAGAGGGCCGAGACTCTCGCAGCCATCACGGTGCCGTTATTACCAAAAAATGAATGAAAATACTGTGGAGTTTATAAGCATGCTCAGAGCATGCTCCATTAAAGCTCAACATTAAGGTCACAGTAATACTCAGACGTTACTGGCGATAAAACAGTATGAAAACATCACAAGTAATTGCATTAGGTGCAAACCTAAACACAGCCAGTGTACAGAAACAGAAGTCATCTACAATCATAGACTGTGTAAAATAATGGACGTAGCCACCCTGACGTCACCCACTGGGCTGTGGACTCCCGCTTTGAGGCCACGAGTTTGGCGTCTTATTTCATTTCATATTTATAGTGTGCTTGTTTTAGTATCATGGTGCATATATTCTGCACTTTAATCTGATTTATATTCAAGAGTTTGCTTTTCTATTGACATTGGCATCTTAATTGTCTCTGTACTTAAATTTGACCGATTTCATATGAGCTTATTTCTCTTCACCACATTTTATTTATACATAGATTTGTTTTTACTTTGCAGTGGCAGCTCCATCTGTTCATGTTTGGGCTCAGTACTATTTGATGCAGGTGCTCTTTTGTTCTTAATTTTTGTATGTGGGTTTCTAATTTTTGTGATTTTTATTCTGTAAATCTTAAACTGGAAAGCAATCTGTGATTCAGCTTGAAAAGCACTACATCGATAAAATTATTATTATTATTATTATAATAATAATAATTATTATTATTATGGCCGTTGCCATCTTGGATTTTTGGAGCCAGACATGACCATATCGCGACAAAAGCGAGGCGCTAACCCTAATGCTAGCTCCTGGCTTGGTTAGCATGGTGCATTTACAGCTATGGTCAATGGTGATAATGCTAATGCTAATGCTAATTTTCGTTAGCCAAAAACAGGCCTCAAAACCATTAAAACAAAATTTGCTATGGGAAAAACTGAACATTTGACTCGTTTTATTAGAGCCAAACGCTGAACAAGACTTTTTGGCGACCAAAATTTTACAATTAACGTTCATGACATATAAACACGCTGAAATATCTACAGCTGAAAAGCACTACATAGATAAAATTATTTTTCTTCTTCTTCTTCTTCTTCTGCTCATTCTTATTCTTATTATTATTTTGGCTGTCGCCATCTCTGATTGTTGGAGCCAGAAGTGACCATATTTGGACAAAAGTAAGGAGCTAACCCTAACGCTAGCTACTAGCTTGGTTAGCACGGTTCATTTACAGCTATGATTAACCGTGATAATGCTAATGCTAATTTTTGTGAGCCAAAAACAGGCTTAAAAGCATTACAGCAAAATGTATTTACGGGAAAAACTGAATATTTGACTCCTTTTAATAGAACTAAACTCTGAATGTGACTTTCTTAGGCGACCAAACGTTACAATTAACTTTCATGACATGTAAACACACTGAAATATCTACAGCTGAAAAGCACTAGATAAAATTCTTCTTGTTATTCTTATTCTTATTATTTTGGCTGTCGCCATCTCTGATTGTTGGAGCCAGAAGTGACCATATTTGGACAAAAGTAAGGAGCTAACCCTAACGCTAGCTACTAGCTTGGTTAGCACGGTTCATTTACAGCTATGATTAACCGTGATAATGCTAATGCTAATTTTTGTTAGCCAAAAACAGGCTTAAAACCATTAAAACTAAATGTACTTATTGGAAAAACTTAACATTTGACTCCTTTTCTTAGAGCCAAATGTTGAAGAAGACTTTTTAAGGCAACCAAAATGATACACTAAACTTGCATTAAGTGTAAACACACTAAAATAGCTACAGCTGAAAAGCACTACATAGAAAAGATTCTTCTTCTTCTTCTTCTTCTTCTTCTTCGTCGTCTTCGTCTTCGTCTTCTTCTTCTTATTTTGGCCATCCCCATCTCTGATTTTGGAGCCTGAAATAACCATATTAGGACAAAAGTGAGGAGCTAACCCTAATGCTAGCTACTAGCTTGGTTAGCACGGTGCATTTACAGCTATAGTTAACTGTCATAAAGCTAATCTTCGTTAGCCAAAAACGGGCTTAAAAGCATTAAAGCAAAATGTATTCACAGGAAAAACTGAATATTTGACTCCTTTTAATAGAACTAAACTCTGAATGTGACTTTCTTAGGCGACCAACACGTTACACGTAAACACACTAAAATAGCTACAGCTGAAAAGCACTACATAGATAAAGATTCTTCTTCTTCCTCTTCTTCTTATTTTGGCCACCCCTGAGATTGTTTCTTGTTTTAAACGTACAAGTTGTATGCCTTTATTGGTCTCGTGGAGCGTAGTGCATTCTGGTAGTTGTATGTTTTCTCTCTCTTTAGCACAAGCATCCTTTGTCTCTGTTTTCTCTGGTCATGTAGCACCATGGACATCCTACTTTTTAATTAAAAAGCCAACTTTTCAGCAGTGAAACAAGAAACATTTGGTGATTTGAACTTGGGTCTTGTTTTCATAGTTGTGGCCATTAGTCTCTATCTGTGTTTCTGTGTGTTCATTCAGTTCAGTCATAATTTCACATTTGCCTTCGTCTTTAGTGATGCCACACACTTCTCAAGCACTGGCACAATGAACCAGATTTTTAAGAACAATGGAAATGTATATTTTTTGAGACTGAACTCCGAATAAAACTCTTTTTATGATCACTGTCATCATTGGAAATCAACTCAATACATCATTTAAAATCTGGGCATGCATCTCCTGGAAGATTAGTGAGGGGAAATGGGTGTGTGTGTATGTCATTTTGTCATGTCTTTGGAAAGAAGTGTGTGTCTTGTGCAGGCGGTGGGTGTGGACGCTCAGGTCATCGTCACTGTCTGGACAGATATGACACTCATTTTCATCTTGTAGTCCAAACAGCATGCCATCACACTGACATCACATGTGACAATAGATTTCCCCTTTATTTCAACACTGTGCTCCTCCTTAGTTTTCCTGTGTGTTGCACTGATGTATACTTTATGTATGGTTGGAGTTATAGTTTGCACAACAGTTAAGAGTGATGCAGCGGGTCTAAAAACTTTTAGTATCCAAATAGCAGCAGGGCGTGACGCTGGAATGAAGCAGTGCTTTATCAGTATAAACAATTAGTTTCGTAACTGGTTTCCATGCAAATAAATCTGAGGGGAACTACACTGATTTTACCCATTATAATCAATTTACTCCTCGTGTAGTACGACTAAGTGGAAATTTTTTGAGTTCTTGTTCACAACTTCCGATGTCTTTAACCTGAGCTCACGAGTTCCATTTGAATGCAGCGTAACAACAGGACACTGTCCAGTTGCATTATTGGAAATGTAGGATCAGAGGGTTTGGAAGCTTGACTCGTTCTAAGGACTAAAAGTCAGGACACTGACCTGCTAGGACTGACGAGACATCATCATGGCAGGGCAACCTCCAGGGCTGAAGCATGAAGCAAATGCTGAAGAGCCAACACCTGCAGTTCCTCTAATGGCCACTTGAGGCTGGCTCCAAGAGCGAGTCAATACCCACAGACCTCCGTGTTGAAATGACCAACTTTACAGCAGAAATAAACATGTTTACGGCCTGGTACGAAAATGGTTTTGGTCTTTAAAGCTAATTTTAACATTTATGACAACTATACGGGGGATGAACTTTTATATAACTCACCTGTTTAAATGTTATTAAGGCTTAAAGTTTGAGTGACAGTTGAGTGCCGTCTGTTGACAATGTGTGTCTACCACGCAACAAGTAATGTAACCATGGCGTACTTGACGTACAGATTCAGAGTATAGCTTTAGCTGTAGCTATTTTAGAGGCTCATTCAGCATTTGGCTCTAATAAAACGAGTCAGATGTTCAGTTTTTCCCGTAAGTACATTTAGTTTTAATGGTTTAAGCCTGTTTTTGGCTAACGGAAATTAGCATTAGCATTATGACAGTTAACGATAGCTGCAAATGAATCGTGCTAACCAAGCAAGCAGCTAGCATAAGGGTTAGCTCCTCACTTTTGTCCCAATGTGGTCACTTCTGGCTCCAAAAATCAGAGGAAAAATAAGAAGAAGAGGAAGAAGAAGAATCTTTATGTAGTGCTTTTCAGCTGTAGCTATTTTAGTGTGTTTGCGTGTAACGTTTTGGTCGCCTAAGAAAGTCACATTCAGAGTTTAGTTCTATTAAAAGGAGTCAAGTATTCCGTTTTTCCCGTAAATACATTTTGCTTTAATGCTTTTCAGCCTGTTTTTGGCTAACGAAGATTAGCTTTATGACAGTTAACTATAGCCGTAAATGTACTGTGGTTAGGGTTAGCTCCTCACTTTTGTCCAAACATGGTCACTTCTGGCTCCTACAATCAGAGATGGGGATGCACGTGCGACACACTGGCGGTGGATAAACAGGAAACAGCTGATAGCAGGAATTAGCGAGCAGCTAGTAGCAAGAGGGAAACACAAACCTGACAGACACTGTAAAGATGAGCAACTGGGGAGACAAGGAATTGCGCAACGTCCTTGTCCTCGCAAACGAAGAGGCCATTAACCGTCAGATGACGGGGACGGTGAAGAACGGGCCGACTTACGAGAGAATCGCCGAAGGACTGACCAGCCGCGGCTTCCCTCCCACGTCACTGTTTACGTCACACGCTGAGCTACACGTTTTGTTACTTGCTCACGCCCCCCATTGCCCCGAAAAAGGCGCATTCTGTATAAACAAAAGTAGGTAGGCGGCATTTTGCGGCACACTGCAGTCAAACCATTTTGGCTTCATGCGCCACTGAGCAACTCTCATAGGAATGAACGTGGTCCTGCGTTCAAGGCTCTATCAAAGTCTCTCAATATATCCATGGCAACAGCCCAGGGGAGCCACACAACTCTGCTGTGTGACGTGTTTGCATAGGTGTCATCTGGTGGAGTTTCACTGGGGGGAGTAGGAGGGATATCTAGGCACTGGTGAGTTGGAGGTAAGTTTACCACAGTTAATTATTCAGGGAATAATTTTGTCAGAATAGGCCAAATTTTTCAGATTGGGGACTTTCCTTTGAAAAATACAAATAAACCGTCTCACATAAGGATTATGCAACTTGTCTTACTTCATTAAGATACAAAGGAACTATTCTGCTGCCTGTTATATGTGTAGCCCTCCACTGTAATAAAGTTAGTCACAGTCTATAATCCAAATCTGCACTTGATTATCTCCATATTTTCATACAGTAGTTATGTTGTTGCTTCCTGATGGCGCCATAGTGCGACTCTCGTGTTTAGCAGGTGCGGTCAAACTTTCTTAATAAGAAAAATGAAAGAAAGAGAAATCCCTGGAGACTCATTAGATGATGATTCACACCAGACTCGCCCATACTGACAATCACTGGCAGCTCTAACCAGCAGCAGGACCGTCTTTTTGGCAAGCCCTCCGCTTGCTCAACAGGTGCCAGGTGAAACCTCCCCAGCTGTCTCGTGGGTATTTCCTCTCTCCGAGCTCTTGCCGGTCAGAAATGTCTGCTCTGTCTCCGATGTCCCGGCGCCCGCATTCCTCCTCACCACAGGAGCCGCGTGCTCCTCTCCCCTACCTTGGCTGAAAAGGTTAATCACCAACAGGTGCTGGTTTATGTGCTGCTGGCTCAGCTGTTTACCTTTACAGCAAATGTGTTGCAGGAGCGGGGCTTTGTCACGCTGGGATTTCTCTCCTTCCTGCACGATGTGGCCGACTGACACGTTTCTGTCTTTATGAAAATGAAATGCACTAACACACATCACATCTTTGAGGTTAGAAAATAAAACAAAGTTGGGTTTAAGTTGGATTAAGCACGATTAAAGCGAAGTAAAGAGCCATTATTCGTGCCAGATGAAGGCAATAAAGTGAATATCTGTGCGCTTATATGTAGATACCACCAAGAAAAAGAAGCTGCAATTAAATCCTGGTACACCAATTGAGACATTTCAGTAACATCCACTGCCAGAGTACCGAAGCTTCGACTTGGAACACCTGAAATGTAAATCTATAACCCATCGATCTGTGTTTAGGTGAACCTGCAGCCAACATGTAGTGTACTGTCATCTGGCTGTGTGTGTGTGTGGGTGTGTGTCCTAACCGTGGGTGGGTTCTACCACACACGCAAGCACGCACCTTTCTTTCACCATTTATAACTCTCCTGGACTCCTGGAACTCTGTTTGCAATTTAAGGCCGCAAATTAGAAGCGTAAGTCATCTGTTTCCTATAATCCTCCTGTCAGACCAGGAGCTGGCTGGCCCCCCACATACACACAGGGCCCGAACGGCGCACACACATGCGCACACACAGCCGCGTGAGGATTTGCATGGATATTCATGCAGATGCATTGTGCATAACACAGCATGTACACAGTGCCAATCCACACACTGAATACCTGAAGCCTGAACTTGTTTTTACTCTCTTGATCGCCTCTTGAGTTCTGAGTGTGTCTTCTTCTGCCACGACTTGGCCCGAGTTTTTTTGTGCGTCATTTAGTTGAGGCAATTTGATTAAACACTACTTTTACTTCAGAAAGTGCTCATGGTGCATATTCCTGACAAATGGCCCCTCTGAAAGATAGTAGAAAGTTCCAATATCATTTTTTTCTTTACAATACCGATTCCAATACCCGAACTTGCGTATCCGCCGATACCAAGTACCAACCAATGCCACTGAAAAAAAGTTGTATACCTCTAACCCATTTTCATGTCAAGAAACCCATTTATACTTCCTTGACATGTGAAAATAGGTTTGTCTGTTTCAAACATAGTAAACTTCACTGCCCTCTTACTTCCATGCGTCCTTTACGAACGCATAGATACAGCCAATAGATGGCACTTGAAGGCGGGGTCAAAAGTTTCAGACAACAACAAACAAGGCAACAATGGAGGAGTTCCGAACTTTTAACGGAGGCAGAGTTGTAGACGATGGTGGTCTGTGAGGTCGTTAAATACATTGTGACATGTGGACGTAGAATTCTTTTCACTGTATCACCGATTTGTTCCATTCCACCGTTTTTTAATCGTCTTCGTCGTCACCTACAGTCATGTCTTCCTTGAACTACCCTTCGTTGCCCCCAAGATCTCGAGTGGTACGTCTCAGTTTTGTCTGTATCCATAAGCTTCAAAAAATGTGCACAAATACAGACGAAATGAACGCAGAGTATGAACAGAAGGCTTGGTCTGTGTCCGTATACGTATCTAACGTTGAGCATGAATGAGCCCTTAGACTGTCTTCCGTCTTAGGGATAAAGAACGAATATGGTGGGGAGTTGTGGGTGGGGTGGAGAATTCTTGTTGAAAAGACTCCCACACGCTGTCTAACTTGCAAACATAATGATTTTAATGCTGCAAAGTTTCGGTTTGCCAGGGTTCACCAGGCGACTCACCAGAACGCTGCAGAATTTTTATTATTCTCATACCTCTTTTATGCACCTGTTTGGAAATAGATGTGCGAAGAGAATTCTTGTCATTATATTACCAATTAATTCTGTTTTTTTCTCCATTATTTAGATGTCTTCGTCGTCTCTATGGTCATATCTTGCTTGAACTACGTGACGCTGCCATAACGATCCCCGGTGGTACTGCTCCATTTCTGTAAGCTTTTAGAAAATGTGCACGAATACGGATGAACTGAACGCAGAGTATGGACAGAAAGCTCTGTCTGTCTCAGCATCTAACGTCAGGCAAAAATAAGCCCTGAATTTCTCGTCCAAAGCGTTCTGCAGATATTCTAAAAAAAATTTCATTGTAAATTTCGTAGTATGGGATCAGTGCATTTGCTTATGTACTCACCGATACCCAATCCAGCATTTTAGACAGTATTGGAGGCTTTTTTAAAACTGGTATCAGTATCGGAACAGCTCTAATAGACAAGGCCAAACGATTGAATAAATATGTAGGACCTGCCTGAATCAAAAGCCCCTTTTACACTGCCAGATTTTCCGCGAATGTTGGACCGTTTTGCCGGCAAGTTGCGAGCATTTAGACACACAGAGCCGGATTGGCGAGTTGATCCGAGGTGCCCAATTTTCCACCTCGTAGGGTAGTCATGTTGGCGGAACCCTTTTAGTTGAAAGAGACCGAGGCGGCCTTCTGCCACGGGAGGGGCTGTTGAAGACTTGTGGGAGGGGCTGTTGATGACGCCGCACGTGCGACCCACTGGTGGTGGATAAACAGGAAACAGCTGATAGCAGGAATTAGCGAGCAGCTAGTAGCAAGAGGGAAACACAAACCTGACAGACACTGTAAAGATGAGCAACTGGGGAGACAAGGAATTGCGCGCCCTCCTTGTCCTCGCAAACGAAGAGGCCATTAACCGTCAGATGACGGGGACGGTGAAGAACGGGCCGACTTACAAGAGACTTACGACTTACGTCACTGTTTGCGTCACACGCTGAGCTACACGTTTTGTTACTTGCTCACGCCCCCCATTGCCCCGAAAAAGGCGCATTCTGTATAAACAAAAGTAGGTAGGCAGCATTTTGCTGCACTCCCTGATTTTGTTTTTATACTGTCAATGCTGAAAAAAGACTGATTGGGCTTTCCTGCAAATTTGCACAATTCCGATCTAAAAAGGACTAAAGATACTTTTACGTTGCAAAGTTCGAAACAAATTTGCAATGAATAAAATTACTAATTGACGGACAGTCAACTGGGGTTTTTTGAGCCATTGGGGTCTGGAGCCCACCAGTTTTTTCGGAGTTAGTATCCAGCCTTGGACATTATGGATTTAAAAATTAAAATCCCCCCAAATATGTCATATTTTCTTTTAAACTGTGTGTGTAAATATTATGTATATTCATTTATTTCACCTTTATTAATGCAGAGACATTAGCAGGAAGATCAGTTTGGTTTTGGGGCTCCTGAAGCATCATCTAGTCTCTTGAGAGGTGTAAACTATTATATTATACTGCTCTGGCCAGAGTACCAGAGCAGCAGTGATGGGATATAAGATTTGCAGATAAATAAATACCTGTGGTTATTGCAGCTCTCAGGCAGGGAATGCCAATCAACTTTATTACATACACATGTACTCCTGTTCCTTTTATTTATCCAACTTGTATTTCTAACAGCAGCAGGACAGCAGAGCATCTGTTAATGTGTAAGATTCGAGTCAAACAGCGTATCTGTTCCTTCAATAAAAGCAGGAAAAAAAGATAGGATTTCATTTCCAGCTGTAGCGGTGATATATGTGCAGGAAGGAAAAAAACACCTGGTTCATCATGGATTCATCTGTCTGGGTGTTTCTCGGTGACATAACGTCCAATCGCTGCAGTGTGCAAACACTCGTGATTTTTAATACACTGAACGACTCTTTAAACTGTCAAGCTTCCAATTTAACGTATTACAGGGACGCACAGTAATCTGCAGAGGTTAATACTGCGTGTTTATCTGGGCCTTTCTGCAGTGTGTGAATCTGACGCGTGTCTCAGTGTGTGCTTTAATGTGTAGCCGTGGCTGCATGTGTGTTTTTCTGGGTGTTAAGTGAGCGTCTTTTGTTTTTCTTGTGTGTTCTCATGTGCATACCTTTGTGAATGTGTAACAGTGGCTTGTTCGGCGAGTGTGTGTGATAATGCAGCAGTTCTGAGTGTGTGTGTGTGTGTGTATGTGTGTGTGTGTGTGTGCGAGAAACCCCGGCAAGTATGTGTGTGTGTGTGTGTGCGAGAAACCCCGGCAAAGGTGACGTGTCCTACATGTTCACTGACAGCTTTATAGGCTCCGTGGCTCTGCGAGGGGAACAAGATTATGGGAAAGGAAACACACACACACACACACACACACATACTGACACTGTGGAGCTGGCTATTGTCCCAGATAGTATAGTCAGGTGAGGTCCAAGGTTCAGCGCCCATATTATTAACAGGGACAAGCTGGCGCCCAGTAAACACACCTACAACTTACTCAAGTGGAAAGCTGAATTGTTGAGGGTCAGGAGAGGTCGAGGGGGTCGAGTCCATCTCTGTAATTATCTGAGTGGACAGCCGCTTGATCCGCAGGGTCCTGAGATCTGGACAAAGTGTGTTTGGAAAAAGGTTCTTCATGGTCTGTTTCAGAGTGTGCTGCGGAGCTTTATCCTTTAGCTCCTGGTTTGGTTCTTCACTCCAGATGACGAGAATGTCATTGGATCCAGATAATGTCACCAAGACACTTGGATGTGTGAGAGTTGGAGACCGAACCGTTAAGGCAACACATTCCCACTCCCTACTTGTCAAATGCCGACACTTGGTCAAACTATGAGGCTCTCGGTATCCCTCCAGTGTCACTTTTGGATGCAGAGAGATTGTTACATGCATCGTGTCTTTTCAAAATAAACTTTAATTCTCAAAGGAAATGTACAGTGTTTTTTTCTCCTTAAATGCATACAGTCTCTTTCTGAAAAAAAAATTTAAACATAGGCAAAGAAAAGGTTAACCTCTTTAGGTAAAGGCAACAAAAGCACATGGCTTGCCTTTTAATAAGTACATTTGATTCACGTGTTGTTATGTCCCATAACATACAACACATACGTCACGTGACATGTCACTAGAGTAGTTTGCTACACATATTATCACATACTTTACTATTAAAAAAAAAAGACTTTTGGTTTTATATGGGAAACAAACAGTGGTCTCATTGGTGAAAGTCCGGAGTTTGTTTGACCACCTCCTTGACCCTCCCGCCCACCCTATGTGGACTCTCGTGCTCTTTATACTACGGCAGATGCTCAGAGTGTCAAAAAATGGCACCACCCAGTGCGTCTCATACCAATAGTGCCTCGGTGCATCGATTTCTGACCCCGAGGGTCACTGACCACAACACGTTCTCACTCCGGCCTTGTCACATATTGACATTTGGTCATAGACTTTCCACATCCAGATGCGATGTGAACGTTACTCTGGGTGTGTTGGTTTTTGACGTTCTGGGACGCCCTGTCAACTACTGCCTGTTACATGCATTGTCTTCTTTCAAAAGACAATTGCCATTTACATACAGTCTCTTTCAAAATAAAAGCACTACGTTGGTACAACTCTGCAAATTAACGTTTTTTTGCCTCACCGTCTAACACATGCGGTTGGGTTTAGGAAAAAAGAACAGGGCTTGGTTTTATAATCTTACGAGATGTCAACACTGCTCTCCTGGGTGAAAGTTGGTGTTTGTTGAACCCATCCACCACCCCTTTCACGCACCTGACTCGGACTTTCATCCCCTTAACTTTCGTTCTTGTCCAGTCGTGTTTCCCCCTGACACCGCCGAGTGCCATTAAACTATAATGGTGTCCCGCCACGTATCATGCAGACATTAAAGTACAACTTTTTCGTCAGTGTCTGAAACTGCAAGTCATTGCCCAGGCACCGGATTTTGACGACTTCGCAGTATTTGACAGGTTGGAGTGAGACCAGGTTGGTTGATAACTGTTATATAACATTAGCCATGTGATGCTAACAGTTAGCTGGAGCTCACACTGTCTCAGCAGTACAGTATTTGGCATGATTGGCAGTTCAGCGTGCTGATATGGCACCAAAATGTTCCAAAGTATGGTTTCACTACTATTGGATCAAGTTGAAAAAAGGTATCGAAAGAAGTACTCTATTGGTATTGATGATCAGTTTAAGGGGACTGGTATTGGTACTGACGTCATGATTTTTTATCCAGCCTGTCTCATGTACAATGTACAAAAACGACTTCTTTTGATGCTTCATACATTTCTTGTTTTTGTAGAATGTAGCTGTCGATCAAAGTTGTTGTGCAGTTGTTCTGTGACCTTTCGAGTTCCTTTACATACTGTAGATACAAAGGCTTAGCTGACTGTTGCACTTGCAACTGATTCATTTTGCAAAACTGCTGGGTAAATTTATGGACTGTAGATTTAATATGCAGATGTTTGGACAAAAAGCTTGAGTACTTCTTTTTTTTTTTTTTTTAAATTCAGTCAGGTCTCCTTCACAGTTTTCAAAGTGGGAATTCCCACATGCTTCCCATTTTCTGCTCAGCATCCAAGAGACTCCAAGAGGGAGCGTATGCGCATCCAACATTTCTGACCAGGTGCGCGATACAATTGGGAAGACAATTAAACGGACACGATGTGGATCTACGGTCCTTGGTGGACCATTTCGGAACATTTGGGGCTCAGCTGTTCATCCAGCAACCTACCCAAGGAGGAGAACAGGTTCAGTATCCAGCAACCTACCCAAGGAGGAGAACAGGTTCAGTGCGATATTCAATTTGAGTCCCAGATCTGCAGATGTAAATTTAAGTTGATCTGGGGGATAAAAAGTAGAAAGCCCCGCATTATCTGACTAACAACATCCTCACCATCAGTGTGGTAACTTCACAGCACACTCTTCTGAGTAGTGTAGACCATTACTGTAGGACTTGGCCATCAGTGATATCTGTCACAGATAGGGCATAATGGCTTTAGACCCTGTCTTGAAAATCTACATCTCACCGCTGTTAACCCCATAAGAAACAAGAAAAGCATTTGACTGCAGCGGTTGGAACTCCTAATTAGGTTGAAGTAGGTCTCTTTGAACCGACGGTGTAACAGAAAAAGCAAAATGTGAAACATTTTCGGCCTCATTATAAGTTATCTAAAAGGCAAGGGCTCGTGATAATGAGGGCCATCCAGTGGGATGCGATGCGGTGGGAAGAGAGTGCCTAATTGTGTCAAATGGCTGGAAGTATTTCACTTTGAATTATGGGAGAAAAGGGGGAAAATAAAGCAGAGACGCACAACACGGACACAGTATGCAGCATTAGTGTCAGGAAATAAATGAGGTACTATAGAAACTATAAGTGCGCGCATTTATTCAGGACAGGGTGTTATAAAGGCCGCTGTGTGTCTTACACTTTGTCAAACTCACACCTCTATGTTTAGTCGCAATATCACCAAACAACATGCATCTAATTTAGTGAGTCCACAGGCGAAATTAGGTGTCAGTGCTTTCAACTGGAACACAAACTTTCCTCATATTATTTTCTTAGCTTCAGAATTTGTCAACATTTCATCACAAATTCTTGCACAGTGTTTTTCTAAAAACAACTTTTGGGGGCAACTTGATGGAAACCTCTGTCTTAAAGGGCCAGTCACACTAAATCAGATGTAACCTTTATTTTTCTAATCATGATATTTCACCAGTTACTGAAAATGAGTCATTAGTTACGGTTACTTCTCTCAAAGTAATTGAATTACTTAACCAATTACTGCATATGAAAATAAATGGTTACTTTTGTGTTGCTTTTTAATGTCTGCTTCACTTCTCGTACTACGGCACAAATTTTATCCACGATTGTACCCATCATGACAACGATGAAAAATAAGTAGTGGAACAATAAAACACAATTTATTGATTTCCAGGAGGGAAAAATAATGTCTTTATTTCCAGGAGAGCAAGTTCAAACTGTCTGAACTGCTGGTGATTGTGTCAGTGACAGTCTCAGGATCTCATTTACTCTGCGTTCATTTCATCCATATTTGTGCACGTTTTCTGAAATCTTACAGACACAGACAAAAGTGAGACGTCCCACCGGAGATCTTGGGGGCAGTAAGTAAAACTTCATTTATATAGCACCCTTCACAGCACGGATGCACAGAGTTGAAACAACATCAATAATAAAAATAGAATAGATGTAGAAAACAACGATAAGAAAACAGTGCAAACATTAATATAGCAATTAAAAAAAAACAAAAAAACAACAACTTGAGATCATCGTGCTCAGGCTGAATGATACGCCAGGTGGAAGAGAAAAGTTTTTAGGGAGGATTTAAAAGTCTCAAGGGACTGGGAAGATCGAATGTGAAGGGGGAGGCTGTTCATCGAATGTGAAGGGGGAGGCTGTTCCAGAGCCTGGGGGCAGCCGCTGCGAAGGCTCTATCACCTCAAGACTTTAGTCTGGTTTTTGGCACCACCAACAGTAGTTGGTCCGAAGACCTTAAGGTTCTGGTTGGGGTGTGGCGCAAAAGGAGCTCAGAGAGGGGCCAGACCGTTGAGGGCTTTAAAAACAATTAAGAGAAGTTTAAAATCAATGTGAAAACAGACCGGGGGCCAGTGGAGGGAGGCTAAAACTGGCGTGATGTGGTCGCGCTTTTTCTTGCCTGTGAGGAGGTGAGCAGCAGCGTTCTGGACGAGCTGTAGACGGTTGAGGGAGGACTGATCCAGGCCAACATAAAGGGAGTTACAATAGTCTAATCTGGTGGTTATGAAGGCATGGATCACCCTTTCAAAGTCTGCAGCTGAGAAATAGGGCTTGGTTTTGGCTAGAAGACGTAGCTGGAAAAAGCTAGTTTTGACAACAGCACTGATCTGTTTGTCAAATTTGAACTGGCTATCAAAAACCACCCCGAGATTCTTTACAGAGGAACGAATGTTGGGGTTCAGGGAGCCTAGGAAATCTGCGGAGCTGCGTGGGGGCATGTGGCCTCCAAACAGGATAACCTCTGTCTTGGATTAAGATTTAAGAAATTAGAGCTCAACCAAGATTTGACATCACTCAAACAATCCAGTAGAGGTTGCGTTGTGTCCTTGCTTAAAGACCTTAGTGGCAGGTAAATCTGGACGTTGTCAGCAAAACAATGGAGTGAAATCTTGTGCTTTCTAAAACGGCACCTAGGGGCAGCATATACAACAAGAAAAGAACAGGGCCCAAGATGGAGCCTTGGGGGACTCCGCGGGTCAGTGGGGCTGCAGCAGAGGAAAAGTGACCTGACTGCACAGAAAAAGTCTGATCTGTCAGATAAGACCTGAACCAGCTGGTGGGCAGTCTAGCAGCAGCATTTTGAACTAGTTGGAGTTGGCTGACAGATGATTTGTTGATTGCAGTGTAGATTAGTTCAAGTGAGATACGATCACAGGTGACGAGAAAAACATTTTTAAAAATGGTGGAATGGAACAAATCGGTAACTAAGTGAAAAGAATTCTCAGTCCACATGTCATGACGTATTTAATGGCCTCGCAGATCATCACCGTCTACAACCCTGTCTCCATTATTGGTACGACCTCCTGACTTTGCCCTCTAGCGCCATCTATTGGCTTTATTCAAGCCACCATAAAGGACATGGAAGTATGAGGACAGTGACTTTTCTTGTTCCCCCAAGTTACTTCCTTGTTCCCATGAGTTACTTTCTCTTTCCTCTGAATTACTTTCTTGTGAGTAACTTTCTCATTCCTGCAAGTTACTTTTCCTGCGTTATACGTGACAACGCTTGAAAGGGACGTATCTTTTTTGTACGTAAAGAGAGTATAAATGAGCCCTAGTGCTGATTGATTGAAGGATTTGTGTCATTTATTGCGCTGCCATAAATTCAGGTGACTAGCGATGCGCTGGAGGTTCCATAGGTCTGTGGTAGTCTGTAAAATGTGACGTTATTAATAACTTCAAGAAATATGCATGCAATAGTCCACCTTCCACCTTCTCTTCTTCTCTTCTCTACTATATAGATATCTTTCTTCTCATTTCCCCAGGTTTTCAGATTTAAATAAATAAAAGTTGAGTGAGCAAATCGGGGTTTACAGTGATCTTCGCTCCTGTCAGTGCATTGGTCAAGCGATTGCGGCCTTCCAAAATACGAAATCACTGGCTCATGATTACATGGGATATGTACGAATTTTGTTGCATTACTTTTCGTAGGAAAAAAGACATTTAACTTTGATATAAAACTGTTGCCAACCAAAATCAGTGACAGTGAGGTCTGTCAATATAAAAACTGAAAAGAAAACCTCAACCTGTCTTTATGACAGAAATAAAATTGCAGCATCATGGCAGACAGACTGTAGAATTTGCAGACAAACATGCAATATAGAATCAAGATTGCTCTGCGTGGAAGCAAATACAATGGCTGCCGCTCCTCTCCTCATTGGCTGTAATAGTAGCAGGCTGCACCAGTAAACCATGCCTTTGAACAGTAATTCCAAATCAAGACAAGAGGTTAAGAGGGTGGGGGTGGGGGCGGCGGCGGCGGCGGCGGCGGCGAGGGTGGAAGGAGGGGGTCTCATTGGTGAGATGAGAGAGGAGACGTCGTTCTGACAAAGGATGAATACCTTGTTCTCACTAGCTGACAGCCACAATAGAGCAATCATCACCAATCTGCCTTGTCGGCCGATACACATCACAATGCGCCTCTTGAAAAGGCTCATTCCAGCGACAGGAGTTAAAGTGCTTCATACAGGTGACAGTCGATAGGCCTCGCCATCTGCATTTCAAAGCTTCCCCCATCTCGTCAGCATGAGTAGGGACGCTCGGCTCTCTGCGCTTTTTGGAGATGGCTGGTTATGATGAGTCCAACAAAGCTGGAGAGTGTCCTCGATTCCCCTGCCAAAAATTCTGATTTATTTGTGTTTTGTTTCCTGGATTTGACCAAGAAAATACAGATGTGTGCACCTGAGCTTTTACAACAATGATCATGGAGTTACAGAAATCATTCAGACTGCTCTCCCAATTGTGTTTTTATCCCTCTGGTGTAGCCAACCTTTCTAACCCTGAGGCTTCTTTACCTCAGTTTCTGAATCAGATGGGTTGCATCATTTGAGGGAACGGCCCTTTTCAGTAGTTTTGGTTACGAATAATCGTAGAGAAATGAAAATATATATATTTTTCCAGTGTCCCTGAGTTAACTGATCATGTATCTCTTGTTAAATGCCAGATATATCTGAAAAAAAAATCAGAATCCAAAGTCTGATATTATCTCTTTCTGCAAAACCAGGTAGAATAGTTTCAAATGGTTGATGGTGCATCCAATAAAATAAGACTTTCGGCAACTACCTAGACACACCAGTTATATCCTCCTGAGACCCGAACTTTTGTTTGGTTCGCATTTTTAATTTCTCCTCGGTATTTTGGATCAGTAAGACCTTTCCCTATATCTTCAAACGTGACGATAATAAAGTTTCAGTGTCCTTCAATGAGCTGATGATAAATTCCGTACGTCATCAAACGAGTACTTCCTAATTAATAGCGTCTTAGTTTGCTACCGCTGCTAGAATTGGCGGAATCTGTTGCCATATCAAATTACAAACATTATTATTAATCAGAAATAAACAAGTTTCAGCCATTAACTGTGATCAGGTTTTGGACCTTGTTCTCTTTTGTGTCGGTATCGGCTGCAGACTGACTTGGCAGAGATGGCCGCCATCTTGTTTTTACATGGATTAGTGTATTGTGCTCGTACTACCACTAGATGGCACAAAAAGTGTCCATGAACGAGGACAACAGGTCTAAGTTAAGCAGAATGAAGTATGATGTCCAGTAAACCCAAATTGTGACGTCCTCGTGGGTCTCAGGAGGATATAAAACTGCCCACTATAGTTTGTGGGTCGAAGTAAATGGTCTCTGGTTGTTGTAGGCAAGGCAAATTTATTTGTATAGCACATTTCGTACCCAAAGTGCTTTACAATAGTAGCTACCAGAGCAATATGGACAGATCTTATAGAATGCTCCAGGTATGTCCTTTTTTTGTAGGCCAACGCTGAAGTTAGCTTCACCTTGGTTTCCTTGTCAAAAAAAAATCAATGGGATTTTTCCATTGGATTTTGGATTATTGCAGAAAATCAGCTCTGTGGCAAACAAACGTTTTTGATACTTACACGTTTTCTTCAGCAAGATAATCTCCTGAATTTTCTCCAGACTTCAACGTCTGTGTGATGACGTAGCCACTCGTTAGCAACCGCCTTTTTTAAGACACTTAAAAGTTTCAAAGTTCATTAGTGGGGTATTTACTAGGGCTGTCAAGTGATTAAAAAACACCAATCTAATTAATTACGTGCCCTGTGATTATTTAATTTAAATTAATCGCAATTTTTGCTGTTGAAAGTATTTTAAAAATTCAGTTCAATTGAATTTTGGCAGATGTGTTGTAGTAAAGCTGCCGGATTTTGGACACAATTGTCCCCCTGTCGCCTACCACCATAACTGGTCTGCAGTCCTTTGGAATCCATTTTGTAAGGCAGTTAGTTAGTCGGTCACAGTTTGCGTCTGAAAGCCCGGTCGAGTGTGGCTTTACGAGGCTAGCTGCTAGCGCTAGCATCAGACGCTGCGCTAGCTCTCATCTTCAGTTTCGCTGCTAAATGCTTTGCGTTGAGGTGATATTTCAGACTTGAAGCTCTCCGATGGTACGAAAGTTCCTACCTGCAGAGACTGCAGAGGTTGTTGCGTTGTCTTGTCTGCCTCCATAATGTGACAAAGCGACCGTGGCCTTCAGTGACGCACTGGGTCAAAGGGCACCACGGAGCGCGATTAATCAGCATTCATTTTTCTAACCCATTATTTTTTTCTGTGATTAGTTAACTGAATTTAATGTGTCACCTGGAGACATAACCAGGTCCTACGACAACTGGCGATCGCCCTGGAAGGAAGGAGAACTACCAACAATGCCCTCCCTCCCCCAGAGCCCAGACACTCAAACACCACCCCTTTTGTGAAAGCAGGACAACTTCCAGTAAAACCACTTGCCAGAGTGGAAGCAACCTTTCTAGACACGGCCAGGGACTGGAGAATGCAAGTTGATTGAACAATGAACCTCAGGCCAGACCTGGTCTTGTGGTCAACCTCCCAGAAGTCGCTGTTCATCGTTGAACTAACTGTACCATGGGAGGCAGCAGTTGGTGAAGCATATGAACGGAAGCGACTGAAGTACGCTGACATAGCCGCCGAGGCAGAACAACGCGGCTGGCGTGCCCAAGTGCTTCCTGTTGAGGTCGGATGTAGAGGGTTTTTTGCCACATCCACTACCAAGTTCCTCAAGGGAATGGGAATGCGAGGACGGGCCTACCGACAAGCCATCAAATCACTGTCGGAAGCTGCCGAACAAAGCAGCAGATGGCTGTGGATCAAGAGAAAGGACCCCATCTGGACTGCAAATTGATGACCAGGGGGTAAAAGCAGAGGGGGACACACCTGGGTGTCGCTTTGAGCCCTGCGGAGGTGTCGTGGGCCTATCAACGAAACACCAATGAAGCAGGGTGCCCACCTGAAGACCCCAATGAAGCGCTTACCACTACCCCACTCAACACCAAGTGCTGATTAATCTATAAGGGGTTTTACTACCAAGTCCTGTGAGCTCAACTGTTATTTTTTGTGTTTTATGTTGTGTCACGGACCTTATTTCAGGCAACTAATCAAACAAAAATACTGATTTTGAGACTCGGAAACTAGGAGTGCAAATATGCTAACTCATTTCTGGGTTTTGAGACTCATTCCTGGAGCACTCTATGGGTTTAGCGCCTTATTTCCCTAAGCCCGCCCCCTTTTTAATGGTCCAATCAGTTGCAAGGACCTTCCACTGCTCAAATATTTTGTTTGAAAAGAAATAATGTCACACTACAAAATCGAAAGACACTCTTACTTACTTACTCACTACTTTCTGTGTGTTTAGGGGAGGTGCTTTGATTTGACACTCATCATCATCCTCACCTGTGGTCCCAATCATTGAATGAGACACACCTGAAGCTGAAGCTCAGGATAGATGTGTTTAGGGTTGGCTGCGTTGCCTTTTAATGGCTGTAATGTCTTAAGATAGAGTTCACATCAGAAATCTGTGGTCATTCAGTGGTATTGATCGACCACCTTGATGTTTTGCACAGTTAAAGTAGCAAAATATCTTTTAATTATTATTATTTTGCAGATATTTTTGGCGGTCAGCTCCCTGGTAATAGTGCTCTCTGGGACTACCTCTTTAAATGAAGGTTTTAACTCAAGCTTTTTCACTTTGTCTTTGCTACCGCACATGCTGCCTTGTTCAGATGTGGCTCCATCCCATAATACAGTGCCTCCACACAGCGTTTACTGAGTGATCCGTGTCCCAACTCTGTGAATTCCCTTAAGTTTGACATGTATCCAGCCTTATGTAAATATTCATTAAATTTACTTCTTTATTGGGAGCCGTTTGGCTCATGGAATATATTTTTTTGGACGAGCTATCAGCCAGTATAGCCTGTGTTAAATCTAAAGGAGCTTTCTGCAGCCAATCCAAACACATTTGGTCATGGCTTTGAAAAACATTACCTCTCACAGATATATAGTATTCCAGACCAGTGGGGAATATGGGTAAACATTAAGCTGCAGCTCTGAGAAGAGTGCAGCCGTGCCAGCGATGCTCTGGTGGAATTACCCCTGTATCCATGAGATGGTCCTCCGAGGGGTTAGGATATTGAGCTTTGCTTGCTCTTTCAAGGTGCACGCAGGTACTCGTCATGCTGCTTTTGGTGAAATCCAAGCCACTGGGTTGTTAGTATGGCCGTTTAATTCACATGACGTACAGCGTGCTGTCATGAGAATTCACGTTTTATTTCATTTCGTGATTATTTTGGGAGGATTCCACAGGACACAGTGCAGAGAAACCTTTCGGGTGGAAACTTTCTCTGTTGCAAACCATGCTCCTTCGCTGTCGGCTTTCCTGTCCATCCCAAAGTTGTTGTTTAGGTCGGGGCTGTGCAGGTCAGTCGAGTTCTTCAGCATCAAACTGGGAAAATCATTTCTTCACAGAACTGACTTTGTGTACAGAAGTATTGTCATGATGAAGTGTTAACACAAAATTGGAAGCACACTTTTGCAGTGGCGCCTCCAAAGGGAGGTCAAGGGGGGCCCATGTCCCCTCGGCAAATAAAACTGGAGGCCTGCTTTGCTGTCTTTAAAGCTCCTTTCTTACTGCACAAAAAAAAACACTCACACCCACTAACATTTGTTTTTTGTCTTTTAAAGGAAAGGTTACAATCGGAATTCATTCTCAAGACAAATGTTTAAGCAGTCGTCTTGGGTATTTATCAGTTCCAGCTCTGATTGTCTCTGATAGGTTGTAAGGGAAACGCGAACATCATCCCAAACTTAGTCTGCACCGAGTTTCAGAAAGACCTATAGTGACAATAAGAGACATTTTCACTAGCCTCAGTGTTGCTTTTTACTGTTTACTAACCTGTTTTCAGGCACTTCCATAAGATTGAACTTAACAAAAACAGAATGGCATTCTTGTCAAGACATTGCTTTGGTCTAAA
>NC_065520.1:17611052-17613687 GCF_006386435.1 Epinephelus moara
TATCTCCATACTGCTCGTCTGTAGTGATCCAAGTGTCCTGAAGCCCCGACATAAAAAGATGTAGAGCTACAGGCTACAATGAGGCTAAAAACAGAGTTCAAATGACGTTTTTCCAAACAACTTTTTATGTCGGAGCTCCAGGACACTTGGATCACTACGGACGAGCAGTATGGAGATATTTTGTGGTTTCAATTATGTGTTTCTGGACGTTTGAATCTGGGGCGCCGTCAGCCTCCATTAGGTGGAGTTGTGTTGCTACCTCCTCTCCCCTTGGATCTCCACAAGTGATGTGAGGACTCTAAAACTTCACCTGAGCCTTCATCGTCATTTTGTGATTAGATAGTGGCTGAATTTTCATTTTTGGGTGCACTATCCAAACATACCATGAACACGTCCGAAGAGCTAACTTTAGACGCATTGAGCTAACAGCAATTTTTCTGGCGCACACATGCTCATTTAAACTCAGAGAAAACTATTAAAATAGCAACACAAGATTAAACACAATGTGAAATAAATTTGTTTTAAACGAGCCTATACTTTCCTGAAATTCAGTCATGACTCCATCTGGCCACCTGTATGAAACATTTCTGGTGGTGCCACCAATCTACTGCGATTATGTTCTCCCATTTATGATGTCCACAGACTTTTGGCCATATACTGTATCATATTCCAACACTATAAGTTTCAGTGAACTAAACTGCCTGTCTCCATCAATAAAGTGGAAATAAATCAGGAACTTATGAGACATCACCTTCACTTTAAAATCCCAGGGAAAAACAAAGCATCACATTTTGGCCGGCAGCGACGAGTTGGGATCCGTCCAACCGGAAAAGACGCCCAACAACCATGTAAACCTTCAGTCATACAGCGAACCTGACAGCAATAAAAATAGTTTTTTCTGTGCTGTTGTGAGCCAGCTCTCTGCGCTTTGGTTTGAGAGCAAACACGTGCAACAAAAAAAAAAAAAAATGCTCTTTTTGGTCCCCTGTCCGTTCTCCACCTGCAGCTCTCAGCGGTGACATCATGGATTACCTCACCATGAGAACATGTTCACAAGGGACGTGGCCTACATGCCGACACTGGACTCCGTCCCGGGTCGCCCTGGCTGGACGCAGCTTGTCGCATCTCAATCCCTCCTGCAGGAAGCCAGGCCGCACAGTGGACATAAATCAGATGGAGTAAGTGGACGTAGTAACTGACCGTCATAAACTGCCTTCACATACTTAAACAAACAGGCAGGATATGCTATCCTCCTGCGCTCTGTTAAGTCACAGCCAGGAGAGCTTTTTACAGTCTCCTTGTAAATGTACTGAGCTGATGTTTTCAATTAAAGTCAGCTCAGAGGTGAGTCTCTACCCCCCGATTCATAAACCAACCTTAATAAGTTTTCATCGAGTCGTATCTCGCGAGTTGTTGTGAAGAGACGCGCTCTGTGAGGTGGAGGCGGTGAGGTCGGCCACACAAGAGCAGGTCCAGCTGTGAGAGGAGGTGAAGGTTTGATGTTAGCTTTGGGAGGATGTGAAATGAACTCACAAACAGGCTCTTGTTCCAAATTCTGTTAATCAGGGATTCAGGAGAAACTCGTCTATTTCCAAGTCAGTCTGCTGTTTTTTTAAGATTCAAACTCTTTCTTTTTATTTGTTAGAAAACAATAATACTCTCTCTGTCTTGAAGTTTATTTCACAGACAATACAACAAAGACAAAAGACAATAAAACCACAGGAGGCTCCAAAATTTTAAAAAGCAGAGATTTAAGAGAAAGAAATGGTAAAGTAAAACTGATAAGATATAAAATTTTAAAGGGATGGCTCACCCCAGAATCAGAAATACATATTTGTCCTCTTACCTGTAGTGCTGGTTATCAGTCTGGATTGTTTAGGTGTGAGTTGCCGAGTGTCTAACAC
Organism: Epinephelus moara; assembly: GCF_006386435.1. Classification (NCBI taxonomy): domain Eukaryota; kingdom Metazoa; phylum Chordata; class Actinopteri; order Perciformes; family Serranidae; genus Epinephelus; species Epinephelus moara. Next base: position 17,612,957 of record NC_065520.1, read on the forward strand.
TCAGCGACAAACACCAAAACAATTTAGACTGATATGTTTTTGATTTTGGAGTGAACTGTCCCTTTAAGTTTAAATGCTCCTCTAGTGTGCACTACTGCAGATTCCTGTATGGTTTGCCTATTTTCCACGTCAGTTCTTATACAGTGGAGAGCGGATAGAGAGCTGGAGGAGAAACACCCCTGAGCTCCAGGGTGCAGAGTTACAGCGGGAGTTGTTCGTCTATGAAAAGTTAAAGTCACTTCTGAATGTTGTGCACTTCAGACTCACGCAGCTCGATGTGTCATATTTTACGCAGAGGTTGGCGTGTCCTTAACATTTCAAAATAAGACATTTAGAAGTGTTCCGTTCGCAAAATAGAGCAGCTGATTCAAGATTTGGACGGTCAGATGGCGTCGTTAGATGTTGATATTTTCTTGAATTAACGTTGTGACGTCGCGTGACCGAAATTCAATGTCAGCACGACGTCTAACGCCAGAGTCAGTTGGTTGGTTTGAAGTTGATTTGTTAAAGGTATAATATGTAGTTTTTCCACATAAAAATGTCTAAAAACGACTAAACCAATATTATATATTTTGTTTAGTTGTGTACTTTGATTATCAGAAATGTTTCCAACAATTTTTCAAACCCAGATAAATATGAAATATTAATAAAAGTTACGGACCGTGTCATTAGGTCGCATGTCAGTAGCGACGTAACTCCAGTTACCATAGCCATTAAATGAAGGAGAAGAA